>NC_046163.1:71484411-71734411 GCF_011064425.1 Rattus rattus
CCCTACTGAGATTTCCAAGTTCTGATGGGGAAACGGAGGCCTCTTTACTGGAGCAGACATTTGCTTTTAGCAAGGTCAGCTCATCGACTCCTATGGTGTGGCTGTGACTGACACCTTTTTTACCTACCAAACCGCCTGGCTTCCTGAGAAGTGGTCCCATTACTTCTGTGGAACGCATCTTGCTCTTTATTCTCTGTATTTAGCTAATGACCTAGTATGTTCTAACTTGTGGTCACCATGTCATTCTTATTTTCACTTACACTTCCAGTGATTTTCTAACCCACTGATGATTCTGACCTGCGGTTTTGACTCCATTTGGCTGAAGACCCCTACTCTGTTAAGGACTGGTAATTTGTGTCATGTCATCTCTTGGATATGACATCACAGCCTTGCATCAGCTCCTCTGGTGCTGTTAGTCTTCATTTTGCTGAGTCAGGGGAAAACATAAATCCCCCCCTCCGCCCTCTTAGGTCAGTGGGATCTGGACATTGGAGTGATAAAAGGCTAATTGCCAGAAGGAAAAACAGATTTTTAAAATGGGTCCACACAGGAGTTCACTGAACAAATACAAGACTCGAGATTAGACCCCAAGCCTCTATGTATCATCTTAACAAAGGGTGCTGAAGCGCAGAACAGGGACTTGGGGAGTGATCCTGCGGCATGGAAGGTTTACATGAAGGTGGTGAGTATGTGTGTGATTAGTAACTGCTGCTCCACAGTGTAGACAACAGGTCGCCCTTAGCTGATGGGTGTTGTCTCTGGAATGACCGTCCTCCCAGAACAGAGAAGGGAACACTTTTACAGTGGAAATTTCTGTTGTCTTAGAAAGCAGAACTTAGATCCAGTTTTTGGAAGATTATGGAGAAGGAGAGAGCTTGTCTCGCATTTATTCTTTCTTATACACCTTCAACTCAAATGATCCCTCTGCCAGATTGGCCTACGTGGGGTGGTGGTGGTGGTGGTGGTGCATTAGGCCCTCCACTGGGAAGTGGATGAGAAATGACCTTGAGGCTTGAAAACCTTTAAGAATTGCGTTTATTTAATTTATCTGTGTGCACTTGAGGAGAATATCTTTCAGGAGTCAGTTCTCTCCTTCAGCCAAGGGATGAACTCAGGTTATCAGGCTTGATAGCGAATGCCTTTACCCTGAGTCATCTCCCTGACCCTAGTTTTGAGTCCAGAGCTTTTGTCTTTTACTCTACTAAGAGGCATCAGTTGGGAGCTTGTTAAAACGCCAGTCCTCAGGCCCTACCCTGCTTCTTCTGAGTCAGATCTGCATTTTACGAGATTCTAAGGCAGGTGGCAGGTACCCGGTACATCAATTGGTGGACAGCAAAGTTCAACACTGGCATTTGGATGGCAAGCAGTAATCTACCCTTGCGGTAGGTGTAGGGAAGTTGCTGCCGTTGCTGGCATAGGTTTGACTCAGAGCAGGGGCCTGTATCTAATTGCAATAGATAAAGCAACTTGGGTTAGAGCCAGGCCTTCAGGAGGACAAAGGGGAGTGATGTGGGCATCTGAGGTGAGGCTATTAGCAGTCGGATTATAATACAATGTGCTGTAATGGAGCAGTAATGAAACGCAATTGATACAGTTCTGCTATAAAAGGGGCACTGTCTTCATTCAAGCATCCATCCTTCACAGACAGTGTCATGGCATCAGGAGAAAGAGCTCTGCTGTAAATGTTTCAGCCTTGCTGCTCTTTTGCTCTCCAGGTGAGTGTGTCCTAGCACGGAGCTCTCGATAGCCTCGGCTGGCACATGCTACAGCAGCTGGACATTTATGCTGCTCTAAGAGAGCTGTGGGTGCTGTCCTTCTGGCCCTTCTGAAAAGACCGAGCTTCTGCTGTCAGAGCCACTAGCCACTGGACACCTTTTTAAAGGATGTATCTTCAATTCGATCCTTTGATCCGAAGATTAGCAGTGTCGCTAATCAGGAGGAAGAAACAGATTTACTATAATAGGTTCACAGGAACTCACTGACAAATAAACTAACAAATACATGACTGAAGCAGGAGATTAAATTCCAGGGCTATATACCATCCTAACAAAAGGTGCTAGAGTGAAGAGAACAGCATGAGGGCCGCTCAGCACCAGCACCACACAGTCAGCACTGCACAGCATCAGCACCACACAGCATCAGCACCACACAGCATCAGCACCGCACAGCATCAACACCACACAGCATCAGCACCGCACAGTCAGCACCACACAGCATCAACACCACACAGCATCAGCACCGCACAGTCAGCACCACACAGCATCAACACCACACAGCATCAGCACCACACAGTCAGCACCGCACAGCATGAGCACCGCACAGCATGAGCACGGCACAGCATGAGCACCACACAGCATCAGCATCCTTCAGCACCACGCCTCCCTGGTGTTTCAATTGCCATCTCTCACTTTATCATTTCTCTTGATCATTCTAGCTTTCTTGTGTGCTCAAAACTTATTTTTAGTAGCTCATCACCAAAAGTTTATTTTTAAAAATATTTGTTTTTCATTTGTATTTTATGTATATGAGTGTTTTGCACATGTGTGCATGTGTGTGTGTGTGTGTGTGTGTGTGTGTGTGTGTGTGCGCTTGATTCTTGTAGAAGTCAAAAGAGGGCATTGCATCCTCAGGAAATGAAGTTACAGATGGCTGTGAACCACCATGTAGGTACCGGGACCCAAACCTGAATCCCTCAAGAGCATAAAGAACTTTTAACTACTGAGCCTTCTCTCTGGCTCTGAAGTTTCCCTGTGCCTAGTATTTTCACTTCTTCCCAAGGAAAATCCAAATTATCAGTCACTCTGGAAAGACAGCTGTTAATTTTTTATTTGTATAATACTTACTTTGAAAAAGAAAAAGACATAATAAAAACTATAGCCTTGCCCCACAGGACACACATATCGAATGAGAAGCCTGAAAGGGAAGGTGAAGCAGGGAGAAGATGCCAAGGATCATGGGAGTTACGAATGAGTTACATGATAAATTTAAGGTAAGTATCATGAACTTTTATTCTGAGGAGACCGTGACAAAACAAAGGTGTGTTTCCAACAACTGAAATCCAGGACTGATCCACCCCAGTGCAGCCTGGTGACCAGTGAGTTTAACTGTGGCTACTTACAGATGCATGGACAAACCTGTGGGCAGTGAGACCACTCGAGAAAACAATCTCTGTCCTCCATAGCTTGTTTCCTGTCTGTAAATCCTGATGGAGGGGTGGGAGCTCATGAGCCCCTACTGTAGCAACCATTAAGTACCTATAAACTCTTGATGAAAAGTTAGTATTCAATAATAAAAAAGATGGTGTTCCATAGCAGTTGGGTTTCTAGTGGGCGGTCTCTGGTTAACTGTCCTATGCAGGAGCTGGGGATGGGGTGGGAGAGAGGTGCTAGACAAGCTTGTCAAAGGGTTTTGCCTTATACTGAGATAAAAATGGTGGATATTGTTCCTGAGTGCAGAGACTCTTCAGATGCTTGCTGGCCCTTCTGTGTATGTTAGTCTCTATGTTAGCTTTCCATTACTGTGATAAAAAAGCAGGAGAAAGTCACCCTAAAATGGGGAAATGGCTTCACTCTGTTGTTCTATAGCTTGTAGTGAGGGAGAACTCGTGGTGAGAGGGTGTGCTGGGGCAAAGCCAGTTACTCCAGAGGAGCTGGGAGATGGAGAGATGGAGGGCAAAGCTCGCCTCCAGTTCTTTTAAATCCTGCTATTAGGCCATGCCCTGAAAAGTTCTAGCATCTCCCAGCAGGCCATTGGTGAGGACCAAGTCTCTACACTGGCCTGTGGGGACACCATAGATCCAAACCCCAGCATACTGTCTGATCCTCACACCAGCATGAAGTGAGGGGAATGGAGTGCTGGTCCCAGTACCAACTCCAGAACAGAGAGCCCAGGCCTGACTTGCAGCTCCACTGTTTACAGGCCTTATAACTTCACACCAGTCCCTCACCCTCCGTCACCTATAAACCTGAAATGTCAATTGCATCTGCTAATGGCTGGGAGCATTAAATTATGCTATGGACACGAAGCACGCAGCGTCTGGCTCTTCACAGGCCCTTGACATTATTGTCATTATTCCTACTTGACAGATAAGGAAATTGGGTCTCAGAGAGGTTAAGTGCCTGGCCCAGAGTCTGGTAGCTGGATCAAATTGGCACCAGATCTAATCTGAACTCTTTTAACCACTCACATGCTGACTCAGAAGCTTGTGGGCTGATGCTGGCTACTGCTGGGCACAGCATTACTGAAATCTACCTCAGTGAGCACCTCTCACCTGGATTCCCCTGGCATGAACTCCTCCCAGATCTATAGCTTGGCTAGTCCTTTGAGCTGGCATCTACTTACAACACAAGGAGGCAGCTCTACCAGTCACCCCATGTATTGGTTCACCTACGGGCCCACTACAGTTGTTCTTAGACACCTGTCTTTCTCAGATATAGTTGCACACAGCCAAAACTGAAGTCACTTTCTGCCACAGGTCATCTTAGTGTTGCTTCAGTGCAGGGTGTGTGTACTTCTCTCTGCTGTTTCCCCACCTTAGGGGGTTCGCGGGAGTGTAATTCCCCTTCTTCCCACCAGGTGTCTCACCCTTCCCTGATATCTGACAATCAACTGGGAAAGGAAGACTTGGAGGGGTGGGAGGTAGGAGTGGGGGGAGGTGAAGAGACTTCCAGATGCTGCTTCTTATCTGTAGACAAAAGGAAGTGTTTGCCTTGTTCTTCTTTGATGCATAGTCGGATCTCTCCAGAAAGCCTAGAGAAGTCACCACAATTCAGGGAGCTTCTATTTCTGTTAGGGAATTGGTGTCTGTCTGACCAGTCCCTTTCATCTCTGAGCTGGAGACTGCAATCTACAGTCAGGGCATTCTTCTTCTTCAGAGCCCTCATATCCTCCCTTCCTTTCTTAAGCTCTCCTTCTTCCAGGGTCTGATTTAAAAAAAAAAAAAAAAAAAGACCAGAAGTCCTGGCCCCACCTGCCCTCAATATTCTTTGAATCAGGCAAAGTCAAAGGCCAGTGTGTGACAGTGGCACTAACTAGTGTTCCTGCAGACATTAACTTAATTCGTCCTCATTTTTATGTGAGTATGGCAGAAATACTTCCCCATTCTGAAGCAAGACACCCTCTTCTCCAGCTTGCAAGAAGCAAAGTGGGGACTTAGACTAGCTGACAAAACTGTAGTGGCTGGAACATTTGCAGTTCTAAAGTCTTGCTCATCCTGGCAGGCGGTCACTAACCCCCACCTTCCTTTGTTTTATAAGATCCTGTACACCTTGGAGAGACTAGGTCAGGAAAAGGATAGCCTGTGGTCTTTCTCTCGGGTATTACCATTTGTCCTGGGGCTCTCTGGAGCCCCCTCATCCTCACCGTTGACACTGGATACCTCTCACTGCTTAAAGAAGCAATGTGAATGGCGTGGACCTGCAAGCTGGCAGGTCCTTTCTCACCTGGGGATCTGCTGGAGGGATGGTGTGTTATCTTCACTTAGTGGCAGCTTTGGAAATGACAGCATGGGCTGTTCCCCCTCCTTCCACACCCCGTTGAAGACCCTGATGTCCAGAATGCAGTGCTAAAGGAATCCCCAGCTTCTGCATCCTGCACCTCATTATGTGCACAGCTTTTAATATCCAGAGAGTTTTTGCCAATATACATTTTCATGTGTACTGGGAACCCAGAGCTCAGACACAATGTATTATTGATAGGATTGTAATTTACTCCTCTTGGGTTGTATCTACAGTGTATACCACTAGCACAAAATATTAAATTACCAGTGGTTGTATATATTTGTCTACTCGGGATTGGCTCAATGATATTTGCTTTTCTACTCAATAAAAGACCGTGAATACAGAAAGCTGGATAATATTATTTTTGTTGCTGTTGTTGCAAGGGTGTTTTGATTAAACTGTTTCTTCAGCACTGTGCTGAGCTATACTTTGCAGACAGGACAGGAGACATAAAAGACTGGGGACTGAGAAAGGAAGATGGGTGGGCAGCTCTCTCCAGCTCTTGGCTCATACTGCTTCCCTGGCAGGCTGCTCTGGTCGAGTGCAAGGGCTTTTGCTTCTACACGAGGGACCAGCAATCTGTGCTGCCAGAGGGAGGACAGGGCTGTTCAGACCTCGGTGCCAGGCCTACAGAGCCCCAGGACACAGCTGAAAATATGGAGCTTGGGCTGGAGTGGGATTCAGGGTGTGGGGGCAGAGCCTTTGGTTCTAGCCTCATGCCCTAGATTACTTTGTAATCTCTTCTATAATTACTACTGGCCACTTTGTTTCTTTTCCCTTTGTGAAATTGGTTACATAGAAACATACAGACATGTTTCCTTCTCTAGGAAAGGACCCAAGTTATGGGGTTCAAGCAATGCCACCCATGGGAATATCACATCGTGTCTGCCTGGTGCTTTCTTTGTTCTAGCCTTTAGATTCCTTGCAAAGCTCAGAATAGAAGGCATTTTACTAGTTAGCTAGCTTAATACCCACACTACCATGGTCCCTCAATCAGATCCATTATGTAATTTTTATTAGTAAACATTTTCTTAATGCCTGTGTGTTGGTCTCTTCACCCTTTGTGGGGCTCAGTATACAGAGGTGTGGGCTGAGTTTGACATTCACATTAATAGAAGCAGGAGGGCGAGACATTTATGATAAATGCTTTTTTTCTATATTCATTGTGAGGAACTCATGATTTCCTGGGGCATATGATCTGGGGAGGTGAAGAGGCCACTGTGGGGCATTCAGGATACAGGGTCCTGGATACCAAAGTGGCCTCTATGCTCAGTTCCTAAGAGAAATACCAGCTATGGGCTCTATTGAGCTTACCACACAGGGCAGGGCATCTTCCAGAGGTGGTTTTTGTTTACTGTCTGCCTTTATTTTTAGCCACATGGCTCCTCAAGCAGATCTCCATTGAGGAAATGGTAATTCTATTAAGTATTTCTCTGGGCAGGTACTTTGTGCTAAGTGGACTTCTTTTAGACTTGTGCCTCCTGCCCCAGTCCTACATCTTTTTCCCTAAAGGAGAGATATGGTGTTTAAAACAAAAACAAAACCAACCCAACAGTCACTCGGGGGGGTGTACAGCCAATGAAGTCAGCGCCAAATCTATTGAAGCAAATCATAGACCCTGACAGCGAAGTATTTGTCCCTATCCCATCTCAGATTCCTACAGAGCCTGAGCACATGTTCTGGTGCACAGGGACCCATGAAAAGGCAATTACACCCGGTGAGTGATTAAAGTCGGATCTGGCAGCTTTACGTGTCAAATATGTTTAAATGCATTAACCTTTACAGAATTTACACTGCGTGCAGAGTTATATCCTGTACAGTGTCAGAAAGATCTGAATCTTCCTTCCTTTAAGTCTTTTTTTTTACCTTTATTTTATTACAATATAAATAGACTTAAATAATCTTAATGGGGATTTCCTCCCCAGTTCTACAGGCCTTACTGGCACTGTGGAGAGTCTGAGGGCAATAAGGTCCTCCCCACCACTGACTGGTTACAAATGATGTCCCGGCTACCTGTCTGGAAACTCTAGGGAGAGAGGGAGTCAGGGAGGCGGCAGGCCTTCCTTGAGCTCCTATCTGGGATTTAAGCCCCCAGGGAGCAGGTTTAGGATGCTGATAGCATAGGGCACAGAGGCAGGAAGGCTTGTCAGCAGATGGGCAACTTTTAATTTTGCAAGTTACAGAAAATACACATCCCTGAAACACTGGTTTTAGGAAGAAAGGCCACACAGCAATCGTTGGCAGTATGCTCTTGTCTGTCATTGCCACCCCCCCCCGGCCCCCGGCAAAAGCACACGCCGCGGATGCTTTTGGTGATTGTGTTTTTGCAGAATGCCTCTGTTCAGATGCTGTGCTTCAGTCCACCGCCGGCAGCTCCATGCCTCCTGAGCTTCACTCCACTGAAATCTGGTTGGCATAAGACAGACTCCGGTGGAATGAAGGACAGGAGGACCCATGGATTGTCTGGGGCTGTTTTGTCTATTAGGCCTCCTCTTGTGGTGCTGTGTAACCTGGAGGAGACCTTCGGGATCCTGCAACCTCACTCTTATAAGACCTGAATACTCAAACCCTCAAGTATCTATGCTCCCACCTCAGAGCCAGAGCGTTCTGGGTGGTACAGCCAATGTTGTGGGGCTCGACTCTAGGTGGTTTCTTGCCCATGGAGGGCCATCCCAAATATATCCAAGTAGAGTCTCCTCTCTGTATACCTAGTTGGAATGCTGGCCCTCCTCTTCAACGTGTGTTCCATACCAGAGCTGGGTATGTTTGGGGATATCGAGAAGAAGCACATGTTCTTTCATTGTGTACCAAGGGGTAGAATACAGGGGAGCAGGTATTCTTCTGAAAAAGCCACTGTGCAAGAACATGAACAGCCGGGTTTAGGTCTGGGTGCTGGTGTGTAAGCAGGATAAGCTGAGGAGGACAAGGACTCTGCTTGTCTGCATAAACAGGAGCAGGCCTGTTTATGGGGCCAGTGGGTGGTAGAGGGAAGAATTCTTGGTCCTCTCCCCATAGCTGAGGAAGCACAGTCTGGGAAAGCCAGACTCTAATGGTCATATATCTTTCCCCAGATCTGCACAGAATTAGTTAGTGGCTTCTCCAAGGAGCCTAGGGCAAAGGTCAAGGGAGGGAGGCCAGAATATAACCGGCTTTCAGGGATTGAGCTACACTGAAAGACTGCACAGTACCTGTGGGCTTTCTGTCCCTGCCCGAAAGAAAATGCTCGCCAAGCAGGAGCTTTGTAGGGTTGCATTGGCCTCTTTGCTGTGTTCAGACATGTCTGCTGCTCAGTGTAAGCCTCATAAAAGGCTGCTCTAAGCAGAGACATGCAGACGGGGTGGGGAGGGCTGGCCTTCCTTGTTTGGAATACTTTCTTCTTCCTGGGCTTGTTCTGACCTGACAGAGAAGCTCCACCTCTCCCATACAGCCCCCCAGGCCATCAGGCCTCTGAGAAAAAGACTCTTACACAAAATCGGGGGTTGCTAGCTGTGGTTGGGGAAGAATCCCACTTTCCTGGGTCCAAACTAAGTTACCTTCCTCAGGGTGTGCACGGGGCACCCTAGAAGGCAGGGTGCTGTGTGCAGAGGGCAAGAGGTTCAGTGAATCTTCTCCTGCTCAGTCTTTTAGCGAATACTTACTGAGTTACCAAGACCACAGAAGCCCCCACGTCACCTCTGACCCACTTCCTAGTCATAGGGCAGAAAGACATGGGTCTGCTGGCTCTGACCAAGGAAGGCAGGAGACCGTGGAAGGTAGTTCTGTTGGAAGGAGTCTTGGCTTCTGGTTGGATCTCAGCTCCGTTCTGAAAGCAAAGAGGTCATTGCCAGGTCTCTGTCCAGGCCCTCCTTACCTAACTCTAAAGGAAGCCTCAAGTCCACAACTGGACTCATCCTCATTTGAGATCCTGACCCTCCCAATGGAATCCAGAGAAGAAAAGGCTTGATGATGATCACAGGCCATATCAAAGGGTGGGGTGGAGGCAGCTCAGGAAAGTCTTGCCCTCCCTTTGTAACATCCTTCTGTTCCCGCAGACCTGAAGCTGTAAGAGGAGTTGATCGACAACCTGGATCCAGGGATCTGACACACACTGCACATCACTTCTAGTGTTCAAGTTCTCCCACTCAGCAGGCCCCTACCAACACAGTCTCCAGTGACATCTGTCTTGGCTACTTGTAGCACTGGGCTGGATCAGAGAATAAGTTTTAGCCAGCGATTGCTCTTCCAGGTGCCTTCAGGACTGTGCCCTAAATGTCTTAAAAAACTATCTTGTACTCGAGAACCACAGAAGGGAAGCAGGCCTTACATGTGCTGCCCTCAGTACCCCAGGACTAGGCAGCCAGGCACACATTCCTCTAGTCAAGCCAGTTCCCAGAAAGCTACACAGAACTACAGTGCTGCTGTTCAGATGCCTGGCACCCACGTCCATTATCACCAAGATTTATCACACGGCAGCTCAGAAATCCCCCGGAAAACAAAGAAGGAAGTTGATGTTTGATTTCCGGTGAAGACTGCCTTTCCACTCTTCCCTCTGGCCCTAGGAGCTCTAGGATCTAGACACTCACCTGCCCAAACCGGAGATTTCAGACTCACCTGCAAGTACGTAGGAGAGCCTATACCTTCGGATATCAGCTTTGCCTTTGATGCAAAATAACACTTTTTTTTTGTCCTAAAGAATGTACCAAGCTGGAAGATGGTTGAAGATTCCTGGGAAAAAAAAACAAAACAAAACAAAACAACAACAACAAAAGAATTTTAAGTCTTGGGAAGGTCTTTTACCCTCACGAATTGAGGACTAGAAGAATCAGAACATGCTCTAAAGGGTGCCCAGCTCAGTGGCCTGGGCAGAGCAGAAGTTGCTCCCCGAGAAAGAGACACGTGGTCCTCTCTTTAGTAAAAGACAATAGGAAAGTAGGAGAAAGTGGCGGAGAGGGGGCCAAAGGAAGCTGGAAAGAGAGGGGGTGGAGTGCGGAGGCTCAGCCAAATAGAGCTTGGCCACAGACAATAAAAGAGAAACTGGTTTTTCCAAGGCAGGGGTGAGGAGGCGGCACCGATCTCTCTATTTAAGCACCTCTCAGCCAAGCTTCCAGTTACCTGCTGAGCTCAACCAATGGAGAGAGGACTCAGCGGCTGGCTCCGCCTCCCAGAACCACACCTCTGCGGGTGGGGACGTGCTTGCTGAGGCCTTTCGGCATTCTAACCTTTTTCTCATTGTTCTGTAGGCAGGCGGGGTCTCTGTTGCCCAGAGAGAGAACCTGCGGGTTATCTCAGCCTTGGGCTGAAAGCCCCAGTCCCCAAAGATTAGAGAGAAAGGACTTGTTCAGATCTTACTTCGCGTCATGGAAGCTGTTCATGTGCATGTGTCCACACGCTTACATCCATACGAAGTTGCGTAGGGAGCAGGAATCAAAGTCCTTTTGCGCCTTTAGCAGAGTATCTGTCCACCCATCTATGCGGTGCAGCAGGAAGAGGCCTGATGGACAGAGCCTCAGGGACCTTGTGACTTATGGTTTTATAACCCAAGAGGCCTGACTTCCCTTCCTTTCCTTAGGAGGAGGGACTCTGCTGTATGAGAGGGAGTTGGGAGGACAGAAGGAACTGGGGAAGGACCTAGCAAATTGTTAGTTCTACCTCCCCACCTTGCTTCACTTCCACTCATCCATTCTGCCCCTCCCCCTCTTCCTTTTCTCTCCCTCTCTCACCACTTCTCCTGCTCCCTTCTACCCAGTTTTCCTGGAGGACAAGGGATATAGAGGTCTTTTTAAATGAATCCTAGAAGTTTGGTGTCTTCTGTTTGTTCTCAAAGTAGACCCTTTCTGGGCAAAGGCAGAGCCCTCCCCTTTCAGGAGAGTAAGGAAATGCAGAGCACATTGGTCCTGCCCTGTTCCAGAGCTACTCACAGGACCTGCTCCAAATCTTCTTTGCCATTTGCTAACTCCAACCTCTTCCCACAGCCAGGGAAAGAAGCTGTAACACCTACGAGGCACGGGTCTATAACTAGTATTACGTCAAGATGTGTGCCTACCCAGACCTATGTGGCTTTACTGACACATACAAGGGCTCCCAGGATATACCTCTCACTACCTTTCATCAGTTCTTGCTCACTCCTATGCCCCCCGCCCCATTTCATCCATTCACTCACTCCGCATCTCATCCCACGAGTGGATACTCTGTATCCTTTGAGTTCATCTTTTAGGCTCTCCCCACTAGGTACACCTAGATACATGTGAACAGTCCTAGAAACAGAGCAATATGATTCAAGGGTCTGGGAAGGGTTCACAGAGAAGTTCCTTTGAACTGAATCTGAGAGGATAGGTAGAAGAGGGTTGGGAGCTGTGTGAATTAACCCCTGAGGAAAGAGACCTCCCAAGGGTTTAGAGCTACCCTGAGGTATGGAGAGGCAGCATTGGGACTAAAGTCCGTGGAGGAGCAGAGCACAGCCTTTTCTGGGTGGGGCCTATGGGTGTTTTCTGTAGGAGGTGGTCATGTCCTAAGTCTTAAAGGGAATGAATGGTAAGAGTTGATTCTCAGATGCATAAGACTTGGAGGCAGTTAAATAAGTGCTGGAGAATATGGGGAGTGAGGGGTAGGAGATACTAGGTAGGGCCAAAGGATGAACATAAACCCTGTTGCTCTCAAATTTCCCCTTTCCAGGTGTCTGTCATCTTTGACCCCGTAAATGTGGTGAGAAAATAGAATTAATTTGTATTTGGCTGGGCTCTCAACTGTTCTTTTATAGCTTCTAGAAGTGTGGGACACATCGAGGGGCAACTCTGCTGAAAGCCGCCTATCTTCCACTCCTCAGTCTTAGTTCTTTGCCCCAGAAGCCTGGAGTGCCTTCCTCCCCTACTACCAAATCCAGATCGCTAAGAGGCATTAATTTCCCAGACATTCTAAGATCATGCTGGTAGAAAATAGAAAGGAATTTGTGGGATGAGTGGGAGTGGTCCAGGGCTCCCTCCCATCTCCACTTCAGGGTTTCCATGGTAACAATAATTTGTTCCCTCTTCTTTACTCTAGTCTTGTATGTCGCTTTTTGTTTTGTGTGCTGTCTGTTTTTTTGGCTCTCATTTCTCTTTTTCCTGAACACACCCAAGCCCGAAGCTCTCTACAGTTAGAAATCTTTGGCCCCCTGTATGGCTCGTTTCTGGGAGGATGCTGCATTTCTCGGCTGGTTCTTCCAGTTCCGTGCCTTGCCCATACTGGAGTTTGTAATAGGCCTTTCTGAATTAGGGAATGCTGGTCACAAGCCCATCTAAATTTGCAACTGTGCCAGCCTGCTTATACCTACCATCTTGAGGTTCTGCTAACACTGTGGCAGTTGTTGGCCTAAAGTTGAGGCTTCTGGGGTTCAAGGAACTCCTTGCTACATTGGGAGAGGAGCAGGAGGGTTAGCATGATGTGGCACGTTCTCAGGAAGCTGCTGCAAACAGCAGGGCCTGGCCTGGCAGGGCGGATACCAGGAGACCTCTCTCTCGGATAGCTCCTGGGTGCTCAGAGTCTGTAAGCAGGCATGTTCATGCTGCTTCTTCCAGCCCTGACTGTGTTCCTTTCTGGGAGCCAGAAAGGAAATGTGTAAGTGTAAAGCTGGGAATATGTGCTTCATCTGCAGTGATAAAAGCAGAAAGACAAAACAGCCCAAATGGGGTTTGAGCTTGCATGTATCTGCACAGAACTCAGGATTTGTGATTACAATAAGGCTGTGAGAAGAGTGAGGTCTTTCTCTGCACACTTAGAAATATGAGGTAGGGTGTGGCTCAGGGATAGAGTCCTTGCCTTGCATGCACAAGGTCTGGGTTCTAGTCACAGTACGGTGAAAAGGAAGATGAAAGAGAAGAAGGAGGAAAAGAGGAAGGGAAGGAAAAAGACAAATAAGGAGTGATAAGGGCGTAGCTCAGTTGGTAGACTAACATGTACAAGGCCTTCACTGCAAAGTCTGGACACACAGAAACAGACACAGACACATACAGATATAGAAACACACACACACACACACACACACACACACACACACACATACAAACATAGGCACACACACAGATACAGATATAGAAACACACACAGTGAGACAGACATACTCATACACACAGACACACAGATACACATACACAGAAACATAGACACACACACATACATAAACAGAGACACACAGACACACACACACAAACCTAGATACAGACACATACAAACACACACAAATATACACAGACACATAGACACATACTGACACAGATACACCCAGACACATCTATAGACAGATAAGACACACACAGACACATAGACCCACACAGACCCACATAGACACACACACATACACACACACAATGTAGATACACAGAAACACATACAGAGAAAATAGATGCAGACACACACAAACACATACACACACACACACAGACACACACACACACACACACACACACACACACACACACACACACACACACACCTCTAGGGATATAGCTCAGCATGTGGAAAGGAAGGCAGGCAAGACCATAAATAAATAAAAGTGAGGGCAGCCCTGCTCACCCAGTGAGGGTAGAGAGTCTTGGCTCTATTACCTTCAACTGTGGCTTTCACATTTTAAGAGCAGAATCAAACTAGAAGATGAGATTCATGTGGGTAGGAAGGTGAGAACAGGCCACGTCCAGAGGGTAGATTAAGAAGCTGGGTGCTTAGTCAACAGGAGTAGTGACTTGGGGACAGATGACGTAGAATATGATGGACATTTAAAAGCCACAACCTCATGCCACATAGAAAAGGTTGTTTTGTCCTTTGTGGCCTCTTGGGTAGCAATAGGGCAGTTCATATATGCCCAGATGCCCAGATGTAAGCAAAGGGGCAACCATAGCAACAAATAAGTTCATTCATTGTCTCTGAAGGCTGTCTCTATCCATGGAGCCAGCAAAAGGACCAGCAATGTCAATGAGTACCCATCCTGCCCATGTGGCCTCCCACCAGGGCTGCAGGACACCTGTCTCAACAGCGACCTGCTCCTCTTCAATATGCCTGATCAGCTCCCTCCTCCGGGAATGAACATTCTGCTGAGCTTGAGTAAGACTGTGCAAACAGAAATGAAGATGGAGTGAGTCTTCAGGAGTCAAGCCTACACCCCTACACCGGCTCCAGAAGCCACGCCCCTGCCCTGCGCTGCTGCCCCCTCTCTGCACTGCCGCCCCCACCCTGCACTGCCGCCCCCACCCTGCACTGCCGCCCCCATCCTGCACTGCCTTCTGTGGCTCTGTGATCCGATGTCACACATGAGTCTGCAGTAAACAGTTCTCTCTTCACTGCATAGTGAGCTACTTCTTTGAAAAGAAGGCTCCGGATTCCCCACCTATGACATGCAGGCCACGAGAGTGCTAAGAAACAGGAGATTTGGGCAGAGGGCACCTTGAGTCTCCCTCTCTGCTCTTGTCCTTCACACCCCTCCTGCTTCTACTCTAGCTTGCACCAGACGCCAAGATTCTTGGGAGTTGTGGCCGGATGCTTTCTGCCTATGAGGACCCCACTGCCATCCCACCCACCCCTCTGCTTCTAGGGTGCGGCTGCAGCCCTCATTTCTTGAGATGGGCTTGTTCTCTGCAGAGTGCACAGGGAGGCAGGCAGGCTTGAGCCTGCCCTGTTTACACTTTCCTTTGCTGGTCCTTTCTTCAGATGCTGTCCTGCAGCTTAGAAGGACCCACTAAGACCACCCACCCCTGCCGATGACAGAGAGAGGCCTAGGGGCCTAGAGGCACTTCAGGATAGAGCGAGCTGGGATTACTTTATTCTGCATGCTCTTCGCCCTTTATTTTTTTTCCCCCTCTTTTACAGTAGAGTGGGTGTGTGCGGGTGTGTTTGCTAGGCAACACTCCACCGTTGAGCTGCATTCCTAGCCCTCCTTTGTACTTCTCATTTCGAGACAGGAACAGGCTAAGTTGCCCAAGCTGGCCTTGAACTTTCACTCCTCAGGCCCCAGACTCTCTGGTATCTGCCCCCCAGCAGATTACAGATCTGTACCAACACATTGGCTTTGTTTCCAGCATTTGCAAACTCCTTCAAAGCAACAATGTCTCCAGTTGCCTACAAGTCTTCTGGAAGTGGGAAGTTTCACTTTCATGCAGAATGTTTGGGATTTCACTTTTCTAAGTTAACGTGAAAATATTGCAGGAACGCTGAGGATGGCAACATCCTAACAGAAGCTGCCCATGTGCTGAGACATGATGGAGACCAGAAGCTTGGGCATATTTGCACCTCTGGCCCTCACCCAGGTTTCTGATCTCAGAAGATCAGAAGATATAATGAGTGCAGAAGAAAAGCTAGCATCGTCTGTGCATTTCTAGAATCACCTAACATTTATTGAGGAACTTATGTGCCAGATGCAGTGTTCGGAATGGGCAGTGACTAAGTCCTAATCCCTGAGCTCAAACACAGTGGACACAGTGAAGAAGGCTTGTGACACATACTGCCAAAAATAAGGATGAATCCAGCAGTCTCTGAGTTGTTCCATAGAAAGCAAGAAAAGATATTAGCTTAGAGGCAAGTCTCTTGGACATATTCCAATGACTGATGTGGGAGGGCCTACCCCATTGTGAGTGTTGCTACTCCTGGGCAGATGGTCCTGGGTTGTATAAGAAAGTAAGTTTAAGCAGGTAAGCAGCACCCCCTCAATGGTCTCCACTTCAGTTCTTGCCTCACGTTTGTGCCCTGATGTTTCTTCACGATGCACAGAAAGCGCAAAGATCAAATGGATCCTTTCTGCCCCAAGTTGCTTTTAGTTTAATAGCAACACAAAATAAAAATAAGACATGTACCTAGCAGGAGACAGCAAGTTGGAGGGAGATAGTTGTACACGAATATGATCAATATGTGTGTTCTAAATGCATGGGATTTCAAAGAATAAAAGATGTTACTAGAAAAGAAAAAAGATGTGTATACAAGCACTGAGTAGGGCTGGACAGGGCAGACCTCAGTAAAATATAAAAAGATGCACTTTGGGTCTCTGATAGCACCCATGGGGTCTAGAATAAGGAAAGGAAGGGAAGTAAGGAGCCCACCCTGCCCGGGGGTGAAGATCCTAAGCCAACTCTTCCCTCACAGGCATCACTGCAGGATGGATCTGCACAGGTAATCGGGTTTGGCAATCTCTGTTGGCTGCCTTACTGCGTTCTTTTATGCGTTTCATGAGACGCCAGTTAAAATTTGCTAAATAAAGAGGGAAGGTTGGCAAGAGAGGGGCAAGTTTTAATGGGGAGAAAATGACTGGTGAGGTGGGAGGCAGGTAGGCTGTAAAGCTACGAGGTTGCTTAGCTCAGCGCCTAGGGGGCCACTGTGTAGCCTGTGCACATGAGTGGGCTCCTGTGTGTTCACCTGTCTCCCTGGCTGTGCACACAGCCAATATCCAGGTAACTGAGAGAGGAGTGCACAGAATGGATGAGGTAGAGAAAGGGGAGAGACAAAACTTCTGTGTGAGGTCCTACCAAACACTTTTTGAGATGATCCAGTGGGTAGGAAACTATGTTTTTGGGTCTCCCTTCTCACACCTTTGTCCGTCAGACAACAAACAAACAACTCCCAAGTCCTCACTGGAGGACTCCTCCTCGGGCTCTCGAGCACTGGTTTCTTGTCTCAGACCACGCTTGTGGCTGCCAGCTCATCCATCTCACAAGAGTCTGGGAGAAGTGAGCTTCGGTGCTGAGGTCAGCAGTTCTGAGCAACAGAGCAATAAACAGTGGAGGAGGTCTGTCACTAAGCTGAGTGGGATAATCCTGCAATTTAATAATGGACTGGGGGGGACTGCAAGCGAGGAGACAGCCTGACTGGCAGAGGGGCATGGAGGAAGGTGTCTGGAACGTTCCATGAGCTGGGGCTGTGGAAGAGGAAGGCCTTAACTCCAGGGTGTTTTCCCAAGTTGGGAGGACTTTTAATGTCTGTGGCATCATTTGAAACTGGGGGTGGGGGGCGTCGGGCAAGCCAGGGAAGAATTTCACACTTGCTGTAAATTTTTATCACAATGTTTCCGATGTAAGAGCTGCTGGGTGCCTGGTTCCTGGTTTCTGAGTTGAATCTGATGATTTAGCTGGCATTCCTGGTTTTCCTCAGCCCCACTCCTGAGACGGATAGCAGCTGGCTACTTTTGCTTATAAGACCCAATTACTAACATGTAAGCAAACCGTTTGTGGCTCAAACTTGGCCCTGATGGGACCTGTTATGCCAGCCATAAAGCAGAGACTGTTGTTAAGCATTTACTAACACAGCAGCCCCTCCTTCGCTCTGTGCTTGTTCTGTACGTTGTGTGAGGCACCTAGGCCTCCCCACAGCCAGCGGGGAGGCCGTCTACTTGCTCAGTGCTCTGAGGCAGAGATTGCCGAGGTCCCTTCCAGGGATCTCTGACACTGGCCCCACACCCCAAGTCTCTCGTGGCTGCCTTCTGGAATACAGTTTATGTGGTTTCTTATTCTCTTCTTGCTTTCACTCTGCATTCAGGTGTTCCTCAGTCCAACTGCATCTTGGGTAAGGTAGCTTCTCTCCCTGGACACTGCCCATTCTCTCACTGTGGAACTTTTTCTGGTATATAGGCAAATGGGTCACTTTCTCTCTCTTCCACTAGACAGAGCTGCCTCAGAGGCTGGGGTGGGGTCCCTTAACAGGCTTGGTGAACTCTGAAAATTTTATACCAGGGCTCTCCTCTTTCCTTGCCTTGTAATTCTCATGACACGGAGTTTTTAGAGATAAACAAGTGGAGTTTACTTTGCTTGTGTGGTTGATGGACCTAAGTTATGTTACTCTCCACTCGAGGACATTTTCTTGTTTCTTAGGCCCAGGCTCCCCATCCTCATTCCTAGGCACCACCACCCCCGCCTCCCCTGAACTTTGTACTAGGCCCTGCCCAGTGTCAAGTTAATACCTGTTTGACGAATTGATTCAAACTTCCCTTCCTTGCAGTCACATACTCTGTCACAAAAATGTGAAGGGGATTAAGGAGGAATTAGAGTGTGATATTACTGCTACAAAGTCACCCTGCCCTCGGTGAAGCCCTGAGAATGTCTAAGGCAGGCAGGCAGGCAGGCAGCCACAGTGCCCGACTCAAGGAGAGAGAGCCCTGTCTGCAACGAACAGTGAAGAATAGCTAGTAGGATCTGTAGCAATGGTAGTGTGCCGAGTAGTGCTCTGTAGTGATGGTCATGTGCTCAGAGCACTGCACACTTCCCAGGCATTAGAAAAGTTTCCTCCTCTTGCTCTGTCCAGAAATGATCATTTGCTTCTTCTGGTCTGAGGATCACTTCTTAAAGTTCCTCTTCCAGTCTCAAACTTCACTGAAAACCCTAGCTATTCCTTACCTCCATGGTGGCATGGGTGCAGAATTGTAAAGAATCAGGAAGAGTAAGGTTTCACAAGAAAGTTCTCAACAACCCAGTATTTCCCATCCCAGCACTGTACTCTGACTTCCTGGCCAATTTGAAAGAGAGACACCCTCTGCTCCCCTGTGTATTCTGACACAGCGGCCAGGAAGCATGCATTGTTGGCCTTGCTATCTGTGGCCATTGAGCTCCCTTGCACCTTTTATTTTTTTATTTTTTTTTTATTCCCATGGAGTTTCTTCTAGGACAACATAAATTATAGGTTTCCCTCTGGCCAATGTTTTGAAGAACTATGGTATTTCTCTTCTTTTCCAACTAGGCTCTGATGTATGCAGACTCCCTGTAATTATGGTATAATTGGATTTAACTATTGGGGTAGAACCAGTTTTCAACACAGTCCCTTCAAATAATTTGTTTGCTTGTTAGAAAAGAGGACAGTCTTGATGGTTCTAGGAGCACACGTCTGGCCCCTCACTTTTCATCCCAAGACAGGAGAGTTGCCAGAGTAAACACCAACCAGTTGGTGGGGTTGGTTGATTCATGGTGCTTCATGCTACAAGATTAATTTCTCCTAAAAAGGACATGAGATGCGGTTTCCTAGGGTCCCAGTGTGAAGTGTCCCAGGCTTTCTCAGTCCATACTCAGGCAGATCTTTTAAACGTCTAGACTGGAGTTTACAGACTCGGGGTGGAGGCTTCTGGCTTTGGGCTTCTGTAATGTTTAGAGCTATGTATGCAGTTCCCAAGTTGAATCGGTTTACGCAAAACTTAGGATTTGAGTCTCTTCTCAAAAAAGAAAAACAAAACACAGCACTTCACTACAGCTTCACTATAGCACCATGCTAAAGTTACTCCTTCAGAGGGGGCAGCTTGTATTTAGTCTCCCTGATGGTTCTTGTCACTTATCTGCTTAAATTTCTTGACTCTGAGGGCTTTGACTGTGTATCTCCATTTTTCTCCCCAGCCCCTCACATCTCAGAAATAAGAACTCATTTTTACCAAGTGTGGTGTGACATAGTGCACAGATGCCATCCTCTGCTAGTCACAAACTTTGGATGAGCAACTTAACACTCTGGTAACTGCTTCCAAATCTGGTGGGTCCTACAGTTCCTTGCCATGGGCTGGTGTGAGTCTCGTAGCATAGTTGTTGGTTTTCTGCTCTCTCGTTCAGCTCCAAATGAAGCTGAAAAATGACCTTGGCATCAATTAAGACAGAGATTTCTTGCGTGGAAAGGCAGCTGGAGAGTTTATTTATTGACTTCTTTATCTCAACTCTCGAACGGGTAATTGCAGAGAATGCAAACCCACTTACAAAATGTCTCTTCATGAATCAAAAATAAAGCCAGGTGTCCTGGGCTCTCAGCCCCGCATTCATCTGGCACTTAGCAGACTGCTAGCCCCAGACTCTTCAGCTTAACTGAAGAGGGAGTGAGTATGGGTTTCTATTGCTGTGAGCATGGAAAAAGGTTGTTTGCTTACTGTTTCACTCTGGAATGAGGCGGCCTACCTTCCTGTCAGAGCTGACTGTGTTGTTTGGGTGTACCATCCACATCGGTGCTATAATCATCCTGGTCTGATGCTTCCAAACGAAATAACACCTGACCTTATTGGGACTCATTTCCTCTCTACCACCATGATCCTTTGTGGAAACCCATGTGGTCAGCAGGTGCCTGTCTTCACTTGCAAATGGCCCAAGGGATGTGGTGAAGTGGAGGCCAAATTACTGAGTGTGGCAACAGTTGTGTTTCTCCTAAGGTGATTCAAGCTCTATATGACTTGAAAGACCTGGGCTTTAGCCTGTGTCTGCCTTATATGACCTTGGATAAATCACTTGGTGCCTTTTTTGTCTTTGTGACAAGGCTGGAGGACATGTGTTCAAAGACTCCTTCTGCCTCAAAGTCTTGGATGACTTTTTGTTATTTGGAGATAGGGTCTAGCCCAAGTTGTCTTCAATCTTGCAATCCACCTACCTGCCTCATCATCTTGAGTGCTGAACTTAAGTTACAAACCACTTTAGATGTTTTTAGAAGTAGGACTTGAATTGCTTAGATGGTTATAGACTTTGGCAAAGATCCAGATCTGGCTGCTGTTAAGATAGAAGGAAAATTTATGACGCTGACACGGGACCCATAGAGGTAGGGGTCAGGGATTTATGGCATGTGGTGGCAACTTTTGAGATGTGAAGAATGTCCATCTGCTAAGTTGGTTTGAGTGTAGTTCAGGAGGCAGGTGATGTTTCCAGGAGATAGGCAATAGTAGAAGTGGAGGCAGGGGCCTTGGCAATCCCATCCAGAGGCTTGTCAGTCAAGCAAGTCATCTTTGGGAAATAGGTTTCACTCAGACTTACCTACCTCAGAGACTTGTGTGTGGGAAGAGTGAGTCAGGCAGGATGAGATTTTAAAGACGTTCATTCTTAACTGGAAGTGGGGGTCAGGCCAGAGTGGGTGTGTGAATATGGTTGTGAATTTCTCCTTCAAATTCCACTGAATGATTTGTACCAAAGCCTTTATCCCCTTTGAAGCTGTGCAGCTGGTGTCTGTCTTTGGTCTTGTCATATTATATTCTTGGGTGATTCAAGTTTTTAGAGGAGGAAGGTGTTATCCAGATGCAAATATTTCGACATTTAAACACCGTGCTGGCTCAGGACTATGACAGGGTAGAAATCAGAGTTGATTTTGCTTATATCCTCACAGGGTTCTTGGAGTTTCTTGATCGAAAACTCAAGAAAGGAGCCAATCCCTTTGGAAAGCAGAAACAATTGAGGACTGGGCTAGGCTGTATAATATTGCATTGGTCATAGCTCTTCCAGGAGGATTCTGAGCTCATCAGCCCCACCTGTCTTGCTTTCTTGAAGATTTAGCTCATGGTGCACCCTGAGATCCCGAAAACACCTGAGTCACCTATTGTTTTCTGTCTTTAGCTGGCATATCCTATGGGATATTCTAGATGTTATCTTCCCTACATACGTTAGCCCATTATGATCTCTTCTGCTCTGATCTGTGGCCATTGCATTTTGAGCCCCTCAGACCCATTCTTAATTACACATATGTGTGGGGTGGGGGAGGGTGATGTGTGTGTGCATGTGGAAACCAGAGGTCATTAGCTGTCTTCATCAATTGCTTTCCACCTTAAATTTTTTGAGACAGTGTCTCTCACTGACTCTAGAGCTTGCCATTTAGGTGAGGTTGGCTGGTTGGCTGGCTTGCCTACTCACAAGCCCCAAAATCTGCCTCTGTAGTGCTGTGATTATAGATGGGCAACACTGTTAACAGGATTTTTAGATGAGTTCTGGGGATTTGAACCCAGTTCCTCTTGCTTGTATAGAGAGCACTTTACCCATTGAGCCATCTCTCCAGGCCCCTATACACTACTTTATATTGACCACTAATTACTTCCTGTGCATTATTTGCCTCCTTGCAACCTCTGCACATTCTAAAATCCTCAGGGTTGTGGATTATGTCCTCTGTCTTTTTCAGATAGCCCTAGGCTCCATCTCCTGGCTTCACAAACAGTAAAACCTCTCACAGTCACAGTCTTTGCACTGTATATGTTTCTTATGGGGAGTTTCTCCTGCTTCTACACTCTTCCCTAATTCCCGCCTTTGCTGCCGGGAAGATGAACCTTTGTGAGCAACAGGGGCCCCGCAGCTGCCCTGGCATGTTATCCACATCAGCTTGAAGAAAGCTGTCTCTAAGTGCCTTGGTGAGTCAGAGGGCCCCTCCTCAGACATAGGAATTCTGAGATCTTGCAAGCACACACTTGCCCATCAGAGGAACCATTCCAGAGCCACCCCCAGCCCTGCCTCTTACTGGGAAGGGTCCTCACTTTTACCTCATTTGAGGAGATTCTTTTATTATCCCCTGGTTGCCCTGACTTGTCAGGAGGAGATGGCGGTGCAATTCAGAAGGTCATCCCCAGGGTCAGTACAAAATGTCACCTACAGGGAGCTGGGGTGTTGCTGGTGGTCAATGCACAGGAAGAGAGAACCTATCATGGGTTCTCTGCTTTTCTGAGGGGAGACCAGGCTGTAGTGTGGCCTGGCCTCAAACTACTTTGCCATCTCCTGTGACTCACCTCCAAGCTCTTCTAGAAATGGGCTCGTTAGACTTAAGTGGCAGCTCTCAAACTTGAGAACAAAGAACACTTTATCAAGTGAACTGTGATGGGTTTTAATGTCTAAGGAAGAACGGCTATGTGGCTGAAGCAAGGAGCAGAAGCATTCTGCTCAATTCCTTCAGATTTCCTCATGAAGTCTTGCCAGATCTGCCCAGGAACATCATTCGGAAGCCCTAAGAGTGAATGAAGCTTTCTATAGCCCATTCCGTGTGAAGCGTCTACACTCTTGCTGCTCAGAATGTGGTCTCCACCGGTAGCAGGCACCAGCACTGTGCTAGGTGCCATCACATCAGACCCTGTTTGAGACCTACTGACTCAAAATCTACATTTCAAAAGGCCACCCAGGCGATTCCTTTAAGTGATACAGAGACTAGGTGACCATAAGATCTAGGGGCCATTTTGCCTTTGACTGAGGCAAGTGTGTTTGGACAGCTGAGGCTGGAAGTGTGGACCACACCACTTTTATTCCATTTCTGGTGCTTTGGTGTGTTTCTGGTTTGCTGGAGGGAACTGGGCACAGGAACAATGGGATTGTTCTGGTTGCTCTGAGGAATGAATGCTGGTAAGTGTTGGAGACACACCATGAGCATGTGTGGAACAGAATGAACATGTCAGAGACTCAATATTGACCCCACTGGGCCCCGTGCTTACACTCCTGCAGCAACTCCATTCTCACTTCAGCACTAGGGTATAGGAGCTGGCTTGGATTGTCAGGATGCTGTATTTTGGTCTTAAATCTGACCTTCTCTGTTGTTAGCCTGTGTTCCTTTGCCTTCGCCAAACCTTACTTTCTCTATGACGAGGCGAAACTTTAAGGTGAACTGGAATATGTGGAAATGATACCAAGCTTGTGAGGGGGCAGACAAAAGGTGACTAAGGACCGCTGTAGCTGTGTCTTCTGGCTGCCAGAACTTCCCTTTGTAATCAGACATCCTTAAAGCTGCAGTCTGGTTGTTTCTACCATGTAAGAAGCTAAGGCACAAAGGCATGTTCTCACATATGTGTATTAACTCACGGTCTACATCCTCAGAAGTTATGACACACCCCTTTGGTGGGATTTTGTAGAGGATCATGGGAAGAAATACTCTAAAAGGGAGTATGATTCAAGATAGGGAAAGGACCATCCTACCCTCCTTCATAGATAGTTCCAAAAGCCTCTTTAAAGTTCACAATGTAGAATCTCCTTAACTGCTCCCCACCTTGAAACACCCCACTCTAAGTTCTCTGGAGTATTTGCTTTGTTTAGCTTTGTTGAATAAACTTCTGCTCAAATTATTCTTCTGACTGAATTCTTCCCTTCAAGGAGAGGAGAGGAGGGGAGAGGAGAGGAGAAGAGAATGGGGGGAGGAGAGGGGAGGGGAGGGGAACATACGGTTGGAGAGCCATAACCAGAGCACTCTCTACAAATTAAAACACTTTAAACTCAGGATATGTTTGTATAAATTATAGTCTTAAAAAGGTCCCAGAGCTTAGCTTTAACTGGCCTTAGTGGTCAATACTTGTCTGAGACCAACAGCCCACTTCTTGACTCAGCCTGCACTTTTTCTGCCATAACAGTTTCTTTAAGGCCACCAGAACTTGATTAATCAAGTGCTGGTTTGTTAAAAAGTGTTTTGGGAAATTGAAAAGAGGAGAAAGGAAAGTCTAAAGCAATCCTTAGAATCCAAAATGAAAGGACAATTGGTTTATTACTGTTATGCCCCTGCACTTAGGAAATTCTGGGAGTGCTTTCTTGGCTGGATCTTTCCCATGCGGCCAGAAGCTGGGAGAGGCCTTGAGTCAGCTCTGGAGATGAACTTGCTATTTCTCTCCAATTAGTTAATGTCTTCATGGCCGTTTCTGGGAACAGTACTTCCTGATAATCTGAAATCATGTTTGTGCTATGGGGGAGGATGTTCAGGGAAAATTTATATTTTTTGATGCATTTTTTTTATACTGATAGAGAAAGGAGCCATTTAAAATTCAGACTTTGGGGATTTTCTTCTGACTTATTATTAATTTTCCCTTTTCAAAATTTAAAAATCTTCCTCAGCCCTAAACATTTTTAACCAACTTTCTCTGTCTCTCCCTTTTCCCTTCCTCTTTTCGTCTCTTTCTCCCCGAATCCTTTCTCTCTTCCCCCTCCTCCCTCCTCATTCTCTCCCTTCTTTCTATCTTAAACTTAAAATGTTTTCCCGCCTCAGCCTCTTGAGGGCTAGAATTGCAGGGATATAAGACCACACTTGCCTTAAGAATAGGGTTTCACCACTAAGAATGGGCTTGGTTTGACGCCTAAATATCTGGAACTGAAGTAGGGTTGTAACTAGAGGAACAGCCTCAGCCCTCCCTGGTTTGGCAGTGCACACTGACCCTCTACCTTCTCCCTTCCCCCTGCTCATCACAACCATTGCCTTTCATTGCTGGGCTGCACTGAGGTAGAAGCTCTTTTCTGGTTGGGTGGACACATGGACTTTGGTTTGGATTAGAGGAATCTGAGGGCTTTGAGATGAGGTTGGAGCTGTTGGGATAAAGCCCTGAAGTTCTCTTAAACATGTTAGGGGCCTTCCCTGTATGGTGGTACAGGCTGAGGAGGTAGAAACAGGAGGATCCCTGGGGCTCACGGACCAGTCAGCCTAGTCTAAACAGGGAGGATCAGCCTGGTAAAACAGTCTGTCTCAAAGACCAATGGCACCTGAGGATGAATGACAGCTAAGGCTGACCTTGAGCTTCTATGTACATTTTGTGTGTGCCCTTGTGTGCATGTGTGTGCACCTACCTATTACTGAAAGGTAATGGGGCAACTGAGGTCCTTTGTGACTTGATAAGATGTCAATGCAGCACCTTTCCTGGATATCCAAGATGATGGTCAATTCTAAAGCACTTTGGGAGTTTGATTTGGGAATTCTCTCATGAGGGAATGGAGGGGTATAGACTTCTCCACTGCATCCCATATATCCTCTGGAGGAACCTCCTGTATCTAGTGCTTCCTAGAGTCTCACCCTCACTCCATGCCTTTGTCCTAAGCCTAAGATTCTTTCCTCTGAGAGTCTCATCATCTTTATCTGGATATTCCACAGGACTCAAACCCAACCTGTACCTAACTGAGTCCCTCTTCCCTTCACAGCTGATCACTTGCATCTCACTGAGCTCCCATGGCCTCTGCAGTTACCTGTGATTCTTCTAGTCGCTTTGCGTTCCATACGCTAATCGTTATGACAACCCATCAACTCCAGTGTCTTAATGTGACTTGAGGCTAATAATTCCCATCCACTCTGATTACTCTTCCCCTAGACTGTGGATCTAAGTTGACTCCATTAGACTCAGCCACTAACATGGCAGAGTAGGCTGTTTCAAAATAGCCTTTGCTATAGAACTGCTCCTAGTGATCTCATTACCTCGAATCCCAATAACTACAGTATGTGCCCCCTTTTGTTGGACCTTTCCTTAACCAAGAATAGCTAGTCAAATTTCTCCTGTTTATGGCAGAGAAATCTCTGAAAACATAAAAACTTTGTCTAATGCTAGGTACTAATAGACACCTCGATACCATTTAGATATCTAGATCAATTTCCTGGGAAAACATTTGACCAGGGATGAATGGCTGTTCTGGGTAATTAGCATACATTTAATTTTTAAATGAATTTGAGCTCAACATTGCATATTTTTCATCTAACCATGCAGATATCTCCCTCCCTCCCTCTCCTTCCCTCCACCCCCCCCACTTCCTTTTCCATCTCTCCTTCCTGTGTAGCTGACAAATCCCTAGCATCTTCCCCCTTTCCTCAAAGACCACTAGGGAAGGCAAGAGCTAGTTGTAAGAGACCAGGTATCTCAGGTTTCACCCTCTGCAAAGTCAGTGTGAATGCTTTCACTTCTCATCCTGGCATCCGAACATGACAGGACATGTTTTGCTGATGCTCCATCTTAAACCTGTTGGAGAGAAAAGGAAGCCTGTCATGGTTCATTGTTTCAAGAGAACTCCTTCCCATTTTTTTAAACTCACTACCAAGAGTGGGGGTGGGGAAGAGGAGACCTCATTTAATTTCACAACCATCCCCTGCTGTCCAGACTTGCTCAAAAGCCTTGAAGAGGGCAGATACTTTTGTGGGACAGTATTTTCTGAACAGGAGGTCACAGAGACCCTTGCACAGCACTTGAATACCTATACTATTTCTACTGAAGGGCAGCAGCAAGCTGCTTGGCTCTGTCTTGCCTGGGTTGGGGTACAAGGTAGGAAGGGGGCTGGTGTTTGAAGAGTAGAGGGCAAGGAAGTGTTGTAATGAGGAAGGATAAGAAAATAAGCTTTCTTAGAAGAGTCAGAGTTGATGGACTAAGTTATTTGCTCTGAAAGAAGCAAACACATGGTTCTGAGCAGATAGATAATTCTCTGGATTCGAGGGGAGTCTTTTGATCTGCAGGAGAATTTCAAGGCACAGCAGAGCATGAGAGACATGTCAGGCTTTTACACTTTCAAACAGAGGTAAAAGGCTTGGGTTTTGCAGCTGTCTTGCTTTGTTGTGATGCTCTGATAAGGATTTGTCAACATTTTTTATTTATCTCAGCTCTTCATCTGATTGACTTAAATGATTAATTATGTACTGGTTTTTCTTGATGTCTGGATTTGCAATTTGTTGCTCCTGTTAATTTTTTTTTTAAACATTGGATAAAAAAAACACTGCCTGTCTACTGAAATTGAACAAACTGCCTGCTTCTATTTTATCTAGAAAATGAACTCCAGTAACGTAAGACGTTATTGACTAAAACTTCCTAATGAATAGAAATTCCAAAGCATCTGTCTGCTGGAATTGTACATCTAGAAATCCAGGGACAAAGGGGTGACTAGTGGTGGTCTCCTAGGGGGTTTTAGTCAGGATTTCTAGGAACACATACTGTTCTGGATTTTGTAGTAAGGAGACTAAGGGGCACTGTTTCATTTAATGCTGGACACTTACAGTGTTATGTATTTTTGCAGCAGGAGATTTCCTGTCCAAGTGACAGTGCTGCCTCTGGTTAGCACTGTCCCATTCCTCCACTCAGACAGGTCCTGAAGTCCCCCAGGCTAATGAAATAGCAACTCAGTTTCTCCTACTCCCGTATGCTGGTTTGACTTGTAGTTCTAAACCTGATGAGAAGAAACTCTTCGTTCTATAGGGAAAGAGCCAGTCAAGTCTGTTATTGATTGCAAGACCTGGGTGTTTTTTATTTCTTACCCTCTGGGGGCCACAACTTATAGCACACAATGCTTAAAGTAGCAAGGGGAATAATAAAAATTACCGAATTTGGAGAGGCCAGTGGCTTGAGGAAACTGATGAGTGAGCTAGAAAAGCTGGAAGCTCAGGAGATTTCAAGTGGTTTTCATCAAGTCAGGGTCAGTCAAATTCAGGCTTTGCAAGCACGAGCTTCGGTGTTCACATGGAGTTGCAGTTTTCCAGTTCAGGTGATCCATCTTCATGTATTAAAGACAGATGCAGGGAAACCCCAAAACTCTTGTTTTCCATTTTGATAAAGAATGGAAAAGGTTTCCAGAATAAAGAAGAAAAGTAGCCTGCTTCAGAGGTTAACTGTTTGGGATCTTGTACCTCTTAAGATTGGTCAATGTGATTAAAATAGACTGCATGCATGTTCAGAAAAGAATAAGATAACCTGTGTCTACCTGCTTTGATACAGCACCATAATCTGACCCTTCATGGACTGGCTGCATTAAGAAACATATATAAGGATCCACAGACCTATAGTATGATAATTTCCACAGTGAACTCGGTAGTGAGGACAGAAGTCGTCTTGCAGAGGACTATTTAGAAGAAACACAGTAACATAATAATTTCTAAACTTCGGTATTGTAAACTGCGGTATATGGGATAGCCTTAGGAAGAATCTCTAGGGCCTGAGAGGATGTCTTAGTCAGTAAAACGCATGAGGATCTGAGTTTGGATCTTTAGCACTCACAGAAAAGCTGGGTGCAATGGCAAGATCCTGTTATCCCAGCGTTGGTGGCTTCAGGGGATGGGCAGATTCCTAGAGCTCACTATTCAGTCAGTCTAGGCTAATAGATGATGAGCTTCTAGTTCTGTGAGATAGCCTGACTTAAAAATAAGGTGAAGAGGGATCAAGGAAGACACCCATTATCATACTCTAGCCTTTGTATGCATGAGCATGTGCACCTATACGCACAACTAAAGGCAAACACATACATAAACTACACACCATCACCACCACCACCACCACCACCATCACCACCACCACCATCATCTTTATAGACTAGAAAACCAGGTCAAATATTAAGGTGATACTCAGCACCTATGAATGTTAATTTACTGCACCAAAGCTCAAAATCACAAAAACACAGATAGGGAAGATCTTATTTTGCAACTGTTAATTTTGAAAACTGAAGAGCTCTTCACTGGGCTGTAAGCAGGGAATGCAACAATACTATGTGTTTTCCACAAAAGTTAATGTAATATAGGATGTCTCCAGAGAAGTGTATTAGACTGCTGAGGTACCCAGGAAACATTTTATGAGGACTGATGGAAAGACTGACTGAAAGACCTTCAATGCCTGGACTGAAAAGTAAACAACTAAAAGTTTCCTTATGATGAAGAGGAAGAGAGTTTACCCAACAAGGCCTTAAGGTAGTAGAAATAAAGACTATTTGGAAGAGGTTAAAAGGAGAAATATTTTAGCTGTGTATAAAAGTGCAGAAATTGTTGATAACCTTATATGCCTGCTCACTGTATTATTCCACACCGAAGCTGGGAGTCGAGACCAATTCTAATGCCTATAAGTAGAGGAATGAGAAAACAATATTCCATCTGATATAGTGGAATAAAGTAGCATACAGAGGAGGCAGACCCCGACATGCGCTACAGAGATTCTTGGACACTGTACTAAATAAGATAATCTGGCCATGGAAAGATAAGCATTCTTTAACCCATAGATATGGAGTGCTGCAACTGTCAGACTCACAGATAGAAAGTACCTGGTACTTGGAAGAAGAAAGCAGGGGGAGCTATTGTTGAATGGGACATTTGGGTTGGAAAGTGGAAAATGTAATGGAGAAGGATGGTAGTAGTGTACAATACCATAGATGTACCTAATGGCACTGATCCCTATACTTAACAATGTCTAAAATGCAAACATATAAATCAAATATATTCTACCAGTTTGAAAAACAAAAACACATCAAGAACTTCATTATAGAAGAAACCTTAAAAAACATAACACTAGAAAAAGATGGGATGTCCTGACAGGCATTGAGTATCCGGTGCTGCAGGCCTTTTAGATAGGTGGTAAATGGTTTCTTGTGGTGCTTGAAAGGAAATCTCATGATGAGAATGGCTTTCAGAGCATCAACTCTGCATGAAAACAGAAACTTGGTCTGTGCCACAGGTTGAACAGGCCCATGCCTTCTTGATATTGGCATATACAAAAGCAGATTTGTATGTAATATGCCATGCACACAGAAGCTTATGCTTTCTAACCAACACATAATCCAGTGTGCTTTACCTTTTTAGCCTTTCCAGGCTCTGTGAGAAAACATTGCAGTCCCCCCTTGACCTCGACTACTGCCACTAGCCATACCTGTGACTTTATTTTTTGAAATCCTATTTTTAATGATAGTTCTTAAAAGCTTTAACCTCCCTTTTAGCTCACCACCCACCAAAGGTAGTGGGACAAAAAGGATACAAGGGAAGTGGACCTGTTTAGAATTTTTTTTTTTTTGGCTCTTTTGCTCATGCTTTCTTGCTCTTCCTCTCTTCCCCTTTGTCCCTTCTCTCTCCATTCTCCTCCCCCCTTTCCTTCACATGCTCATGGCCAGCCTTTACGTGCCTCTCCTCATCTACTCTTTTTCTCTTATTAAACCTTTCCATGTGGGAAAAAGGAAGAATTTTTTTTTGGAGCAATTCCCATATCTGTGTTGTCTGGAAATTGGCAGTTCGGTTCACAGTAGGTTCAATTCACTCCCATACACTTCATGGATATACCAGCAGTCTAGTGCCATAGTATCAGGATATCAAAAACAAATCAGCAGTAGCGGCACTACCAGAAGAGTTATCCAGGCCTCAGCCCTGGCTTGAGTCAGCAGGAAGGACCAGTAGGGACACAAGTTCTTGGTTGTGCCTCTTGGCAAATCGAAGATCAGTGAAGAGACCCACAAGCGTTGCACAGCTGACTGATTCCATAAGCAAGCTATGCTCAGCCTCCACCACTGTCCATAGAGTTCCATCTATATCCCTCCAAATACCACGTGTCCTCCACGGATCTTGCCTCACCATGTGCACCTGTCTCAGCTGATATCCCTCTGCCAATCAACCCAAGTCTACAGCAGCAGCAAGAAGCCGCAGCACACCACCAGACGTCTTTTGGTTTCTTCCTATGGAGTCTCAACAAGTACAGCTCAACGACGCAATGCGGACCAATACATGCATGTCGTTAGCAAAGAACCCTTCATCACATGTCCTTTCACTGTTTGCTTTAGCAGAACATCCTTCCACCTGTGTCTGCTTCAGTGAAATGTTCCTTCATGAGTCTGCCTCAGTCTTTCACCTGTTTCCACCTCAGGAAAGCACTCCTTCACGTGTTTGCCCCAGCAAAACACCAACCAACACGACCGACTTTCCAAAGATCCCTTAGGTTAGTTTCCACTTCACATACCCATCACATTTTCATGTTTCTACCTACCTCCCGAGGACAGCCACTCGTCAGACTTTTGTGAGGGCCCATCATTTGCTTTTTAAAAGTGTCCTATACACTGCCGTAGACTATACCAACTACTTTCCCCATTTTCTACACCATGCTTATCATACTTGGAGCTTTCATTTGCTGCTGTTGCCTTTAACTCCGTGTGTTTTTAAACCCACCCTTGTAGATTCATGCACGCAGCTGCAATTAATGCCTTTCCCAAAGATCAGAATGTTCCCCTGTAAGCATATGTCACTCATTATCCATCATTCCTCCCGTTGATGGACATCTGGGCCGTTTCCAGATTTTAGTTTTTGTAGCTGTTGCTGGCTGGAAGGAATGTTTGAGTGTTTGATTTCTGATGCTCATGCACAAAACTGTCTCTAGGGAATGCACCGGGATTGGAAGTCCTGGGTTGCAGGGTATATATATTTCCCAAGTTTTGAGGTAGTGGCAGTGACTCTGTCAGTTTCCATCACAGAGCAGTGTGGAGTTCTCATTGCTTTCCAGGTCCATACTGCATTCTTTATGGAGGAATTAGGGACGGGAAGGAGGTTGGTTACCCAGCTCAGGCATCCCTTCCTAAAGTAGGGAAGTGTCCTTAAATAGCACTAAGGAAAGAAAATACATCTTGGATCAATGTATGTGCCATCTCTGAGTTAAGTGGCTTCCAATTGTATTCTAAGTACATTTAATGGGGACAGAGATTCAGGCTGGGAAGATGACAAGTTCTGGAGATAGTAGTGCTAAGATTCTTTCAGCCTACACAGTCATGCCCCTCTTCATCCCTCAGCCCCAGGGTCACAATACCTGCTCACTAGGCACCAGCTGTGCTCGCAGTCCAGCAGGTTTGAAGGGAACTCTACCATTTCAAAGAGAAACACATTAGCAGCAAGACGCTGTCAGCCAGTTGAGCTGCCTGGTATGAGGCTGACCCAAAAGTGAAAATGAGCATCTCCTAAGAGAGTGTTACTGCCTGCCCAGCATCGTGTAGAGGATGCTAGGGCTGACCCCTTGGAAGTCAGTGTCAGTCAGTGTGGCGCTTAGACCTCTTCCTGGTCTAAAGGCTTTAATCAATTGCTTTTTCAGTTGCCTCACCTGTAAAGATGGGCAGCTATTGGGTCTGCTCTGTGAACGCTGTACACACAACCGTATTGACAGAGAAAGCTAGGAGTCAATGAGTTCTGGGGTGACAGTTTGTTAGGCACATGTAAAAGCAAGCCACAGTGTATTAGCGTTAGCTGACAGAAGTGGGGCTGAAGTGAAAGCATCCTCGACTCAATGGTGTGGGAGTCTCAAATGCCAAGAAAGAAATAGTGTGCATTACTGAGCAGCAAAGTAGAAAGGGGCGGGTCATAGTCTACAATTTGATTGTGCTGGAGTCAAAGTTAGAACTGTACACATGTAGTTTAGAGCATTGGTAAGAGGGGGAAAGGTGCCAGGGTGAGAAGGAGTGGGAGCCCTGAGGCCCCACTGGCTAAGATTTGGGTCAGAAGGAAGGAAGAGTGAACAGCATGGGCTGTACCTGTTGTGAACAGAGAATGTTGGATGGTAATGGGGAACAGAGGGTGTAGCGATTACTAGTCATGGGCCTGAGGACCACACCAGAACAGTAGCCTGGTTTTATTACCTGTTATAAGAGAGATTACTATCTATCATTTCAAAGTGAGATTTTGTATTCAATTCAGACTGCCTAGGGGTCTGTGCTCAGGAAGGGTGAAGATGGAACCGCCTGGGGTTCACTTCATACCACACCCCATCCTGCCTCTCGTCCCTTGTGGGCATCCCACCTCAGCTTAAAGGGATCAGGATTGTGGTACGGCTCCTGGGATCTTGTCAGCATCCCTGTGATTCTGAGGGGTAAGAGACAGTCTCCCTTTGGAAGACTGCGGGGAAAGTGGTAGGGCAGCCAATGGGTCTTGCGATCCAGGTTCAGATGGAAAGGTGAAGAATCCAAGGTTATGAAGGAATTTGTTGAGGAGGAAGTTCTTGAGGCTCGACGTAAGAGTTCTGGCAGGGACCTGGCCTGGGAGCAGAGGCTCGGAACAGGAAGTATAACAAGAAATCACCAGGGAAAATAATTGTGAGAGGTGAAGCATAACTAAGCTGAAGGTGCTCAGTTAGCACACACAAGCCTTGGGCTCTAATCTCAGAGCTACATTAACCTATCGTGTGGAAAACACCTGAAATCCCAGAACTTGGGTGGTGAAGGCAGGAGGATCAGGGGTTTCCAAGGTCATTCTTAACTATGTGTATTTTGGGCCAGCTTGGAGTTCAGGGCACCTTGTTTAAACAAAGCAAGCGCAGAAGCTCAGCTCATCACACTCTGGTGGCTGAGTGGAGTCACTAATGTGGAATAGGACACGGAAGTCATGTTGGTAGAGACCCTGCTAGAACACTGTGGGAGGACCCAGCTGTCACGGTAACACAGAGTCACAGGGAACAGAGCCAGACAGAACTCTAAATCTCCTCTCTCTGCAACGTGCCCAAACCACAGACTCTCAGCAACAGGAAGCCCACATGCATGGTAAACTGAGATCCATCCCTCTAGTAAACCCTGCCCCCTTAACGGCCATAGGAGTCTGTGACAACCAGGGAGAGAGATGCCTGCCAAATTTGCCTGGGATTCTCTCCCTGCTGGGTTCCTGCCCCATCAGATAGCTAAGGCTGTCTCACTCACTTCTGCGAACATGGTGCTAAGTGGACTTCAAAGAGGCATCTGCGGGTAAATTGTGCTCCCGATTCTGTGAAAGCAGCTTGGGCACAGAGCTTACTGTAGAGTACAGACTGCTGTGTGTTAAATTAGACGTACCTCAAGTCAAGACATGGTTCTTCCACCTTATCCACGGATACAGCATCTTTTGGTCAAACCGTGAAACCACTAAAACGGAGTCTTGCTATCATTCTTATTTTGGAGATCCTTGCTCTGAGACTGGGAGGACAGGCATTGGAAGCGACTGCAGGCATTAGCCCCTGACTGTGGTTATTGGGGAATGTAGGCAAACTTGAGAGTCAATATGGAAAGACGGACATCGTGCCATTAGCTCCTTCTACAGCTTTATAAACCATCTCAAATTCAGAAGGACTTGCGACCCCAATATGGCGTCCAATTCAGATTCCCAGCTATAGATGAAATGCCCACAAGCACAGAGAGCCGGAATCGAGTCGTGGTGTGGAGAGAGCCCTGGGCTGCTCCAGCTTCATCCCTTTTTTCATCTGGATTTGGTGTGAACTTCCTTTGCCATTTTTCTATTCTCTCCTTGTCAAAAGACAACAGTGAGAGGAATCAGAAAACTCAATTTCTGACCTTGTCTCTCTTCAGTCTAAACAAGAAAATGTCTTATTAAAAAGAAAAAAGAGAGAGAGAGAGGGGGGGATGATATTTAATTTTATTGGGGAGAAGGATCGTTGCAGGAGAGTGCTCGCGGCTAAATGAGGCCATCAAGAGACCAGAGCATGCACAAATATGAAGTAATATCTCTCTACTCCGAGAGAAGCTGACACCCAATTTCCTAAGCTTCAGGCAGGCAGCTTGAAGGCTGGAGGTATCACAGCCTCCTTCTCCGAACCATTTCTAAGGCTTCAACTCTGCTGCGAAAGCTAAAAATGCAAATGAAATGGGGCCATTTACAGAAAAACTATCCCAGCTAACTGTGCTTCAGGAAAGAAAAAAAAATCTACAGCTCCGAGGGCAATCTTAGTCAATGGGACTCAGAGGCGAGACGGCGCTTTAGTCTGACAGATAATGTGCGCGGCACTTCTCCCTCGTGAGCTTAGAAGTATTTAAAGAAAAAGGAAAATCACCCTGTTAGATTCATTACTCTTCTGAAAAAAACTATCTCGTTTTGCCTTCACTTCTGATCTGACGGAGAGTTCTTCTAAATGGGTGTTGCTGACAATGTGCAAAGGTGCCTGGGTGCTTGGGGAGAGAATGAAACTCTGCCTGTTCTTCTAGGAAAAGCCTTGCTTCTGTGGTCCTAGGTCCTAGGAGTCGGATGCAATTAGTTTTTGGGAAAGTGAGGTCAAGCGGGTATGTCAGGAAGAAGACCACCTGATCCGCATGGCTTTCCCTAGAGCCTGTGGGCTCCCAGACTCCACCAGTCCATGCTTTCCTTGTGGGTTTCCTTGGGCAGCCTCCTCCTCCTGTTCTCTAGACCAGCTTTCTCAGCCCTTTCTCTCCTCCCCTTGCATGCCTGGCTCTCACTAGTAAGCATTTGCAGTTGTTTCCTTCTTTACGGAGGACGTAGAAGCCAAGAGTGGGATACCCTCTCCCCTTAACTCATGGCTATAAAACTTAACAAATGGTCTCTGTGTCTCCATGCGTCTTCTTCCCTTTCACTCATCTTACCCAAGTGCCAGCTCTGCCCTGTTCATCCATTCCTCTACTTGTCCTCTGGAGTTTCCCTTTGCAGTTCCTTTAGAAGCTTGCTTGATCGATTCCTGTCCCCCACTTCCCTCCCTATTGCTGTCTCTTACCCAGCCTTCTCTTCTCAATTATCTCTCTCTTTTTTTATGAGCTTCATTTTTCTCTCTCAGATTCTTCCTGACAGCACTTGGCTGTGCTATAGCTTCTGTCTTCTCTCTGATGCCTCTCTGGTTCTTAGCTCCCCCCAGCTGCTGCTTTCTTTTTAAGGGCACATCTACACCAGTCATACTGAATTTTCAGTCATACTGAAAATTCTTTTTCCTTGGATTTTCATAGCCATAGGCTGTGTCTTCATCCCTCTTGAGGCTCCTGGGCAGCACCTTTGACTCTGCTCACTCCTGGATTCTGGAAGGGCTCTGTCTGTCTGGTCTTACCTGGGCTTCTTCTCAGGTCATCTCCAGAGTCCTATGACTTACTTGTCTGCAAAGGCCCACAAGGATCATGTGGGCAGGTGGTAGAGTCCATCATGGGGAGCAGTTGAAAACAAAGTTGGCCAGCCATAGTAGTGAAGAAGACTGAAACTGAGAAGTTAGCAAGACCTTGTCTCGGAGAGGTTGACAATAGGCCAACAGTACTGAGTCTAGACTGTTGGGATCAGCAAGAGCTTTCCCCCTGCTATAAAATGAAAGATAGCTGCCCCCAACCCCACAACTGGATTCTACATCTATAGGTACAGCTATGGATCAAAAAATATTCATAAAATCATCTAAACTGTACATGTATGTGCTTTGACAGGCTTTCTTAGAGAACACAGCATAGCATTTGTATTATAGTGTAATTTATGGACAGGAGGCTTGAACAGGTGATAGACAACACTGTGCCATTTTAGATAAAGGATTCAAATGTCAACAGGCTTTTGTTATCCATGAGTAGGGAGAGCCCGTAAATGATCCCCTACTGATGCCAACTGGATTTGAATACCTTTGCCCTGGGTTTTAGAGATAGAGCTGCTAAACCAGCCTTTGGAATACCCCAAGTGTGAGAGCATCTTTGCCATTCAGGGTCAGCCTTGGGACAGGCACCTGATAATGGGGTGATTCCTGAGGAACTAGAGATAATTCCACCATGCTGAGGTGAGAGACCAGTACCAAGTCACCTGATACAGTTCAGCTTCCAGCAGGAAAGGGGGGGCAGCTGGCTTAGTTTGAACATCCAGCCTACATAACCAAACCCCAGGGGAGGCTCTTGAACAATAATACACCAGCATCCTTGGCACTGAATTCATTAATGTGCTGGGAAGGGGTGGTACTTCCTGAGAAGATGGCATAGAAGGGGCAGTTCTCTCAAACCCTGCCCTGTGTGTCTTCTAATTGTCCTGGCCCTGACTTGGGTCCTTTCGGATTAAACTGTAATTTTCAGTATAGCAGTTCTTCAGTTCTGTGAACCACTCCAGTGAATTACTGAGCCTAGAGGGACCAAGGGACCCTGGGCTTGTGGTTGTCTTGTCATAGATTGTACCCTTCACCTTTGCCTTCATTAGCTCTGGGAAGCTAATCCCAGGGACACAAAGAACAGAGAGGACCAAGAATAGTGGAGCTTAGGATAGAGTAGGCTTCATTTAGAAATAGTGTCTCTAGACACAGAGTATTCACTTTTAACTCTGTTTACTCCTCTGGTGACAATTTTTGTGCTTTTGAGTTCCTGAACCTGTCCCTCACAAATTGTATATTTGTGTATATCCCTTGAATATTGTATATGTTCAGACCAAAAAAATATGACTTTTTATGTTGTCCCCTAGAAAAGGCAGCACACAGCTCTTGGGGATAATAATGACACCATTTACTCTGTGCTCTCTCATAGTTAAAATTGTGTCAGCCATTCTGACCCCGACAGGATTTATGGTGGCTTAGATCACAGCTGGAGAAATGAGTTTTGGGCAGCATACAGGAGGGAAAAGGTCTTGGGCTCAGAGCATATTATTTTATCGAAATGGGGAGAAAATTCACTTGAACACCCCCTCCCCCCGCATACACACATACCTCTCTTTCTTCTTTTAGCTATAGGATCCGATGGTGCCTATGCTGTTGTTCCTGGCTGCATCACGACATCGCCAGGCTTCCCAGAAGCAGTGCTGCGTGATTCTATTCCTAACAAGAATGCACACTCTCACAGTGAACTGCTGACCTACTGTGTGACAGTTCCCCATCACTGGCACCAGCTCCCCGTAAACCCATTATTCCTCTGCCAGGTGGGAACAGTCAGGCAGGCAAGGGGAACTTACACAGGCGGACGCTCACCACCAAGGTGGGCTGACAGCTGCTCTCCTCAGTGCTGCAGCCTCACCCCGATGCCAGAAGCACCTGCAGGGGTAGGCACCGACTAGAGCTGGAGAGAAATAACACGTGATGACCTAGTCTCATCCCTCCGAGAGCCCACAGTTAATGGATCAGCTGACCGTTATTCTTTGATCAGGGACTGATTTGAAGCTAGCATTGGTGATGTGAAAGCTGCCTAAATTTGAAGAATCCATCAAAGACCGCAGAACACTCCTGGGCAGAGATGCTTCCCTAGTCTTCTGGGCCTTTGTATGTGTGCTTCATACAATGTTTGTACATAGTGGACGTAAAATGACTATTTCCAGAATAACAGCAAAGGGCCATTGCCTAAATGCCTATATTCTTCATATTTGAATTCAAGCCAGACTTTTCCTCTGTCTGGGCACAATAGGCTCCAACACCAAGACTCAGAGAAACAAGTCCCCAGGACGTTTGCTTTGGAATTATCTGGTTCTCCAAAACTCTGACTTATTTTACGTCTTTTTTTCCCAGAATATGGGAAATATTGTAGCCTTCAGTATTGGTTTATTTAACTAGGAATACATAGTTTTTAACTTCCCATGAGGCAGCCATCAAGAAGGTGAGGCTTCGGTGAAAACAAAGCACAGTGCAATCAGACTACACATTTGCTGTGTAAGAATTTGAAGACTACCATGGTTTCTGATGACTTTGTTTGGCCCCAGGCTCTGAAAAAGCCCCAGACGCTTCTGTTCTGAGGTGAGGCAGGGTGGGGAGGAGGGTATGGGGTGGAGACAGTGCAGGGTCCAGCACTTGACTCTTCCCATCCTGGCTTCTCAGATTGTATCTGCACTCAGAAATGCCTTGAAAGCATTCTGAAGTCTCAGTCATGCTGATTGCATTATGACTCAAAACTCTGAAGGTAGGATGCACACATTTGGGGTGTGCAGCTCACAGAACAGAGCCCAGGCACCAGTGTTTCATATAGACCACACCTGTTTGTCCACAGATGCAGATTCATGGCTGTGGATGCATTTGCCCTCCACAGGAGCATTATGAGGGTGGTCACGGACACTGCCATTTACAGAGCCAGAAACATTAAATGGCAGCATCCAGCCTTACACATCTGGCTACCTTGTCATCCCAGCATCCTGTTCTCCAAGCCAGGGCTCTTTCCACATATTTGCAGACTACCCATTCAGGTTGGGGCAGCAGAATACATACTGACCCATGGATGCACGTGGAGGCCCTAAAAACAAGGAGCTAGGGTTTCAGGACCCTCCAGATAGGCTGCGAAGATAGAGAAAGCCTGTCAATGCTGCCAGTGGACATAGACATGGGCCTACGGCTTGCTGAGCGCCATGTTAATTCCATTCTACCCTGGGTGATTCAGCAGAGAAGCCCAAGGCTCTTCTATCCACTTGGAGTTTGGGGAAAACTCAGAGCAAACGGGCACATAAAGCAAACCTCCCTAGACTTGTCAGACAGGCGCCATAAAAGGTTAAGAACTTACACGTCGCATGGAGGGAAGCCATGCAGCGGGGATCATCTGGCAGTGGGCTTGTTTACAGCACTTTCTTATTTACTGCGGCTGTGCTCCCTATTCGTCAGGCTGCAATGGTAGTAGCTTTTATGAGTAAGCAAATTTTTAATGAACTTGTTTCAGATCTGTGCTCCATTCTTGGAACGCTCTGTTCTCTGAGGCAGCTCTGTAATTATTGCCTTGAGTAGGATAGCCAGACTCTATCTGGTGTTTATGTAAGCAATTTCCTTTTTTCAGCTTTAAATAAGTGAGGTGAGGGGTGAAAAAAAAAAAAAAACCTCTACTGGTTACTGGTAGTTTTTGTTCAGCTTGTCATATGCTACTAGAAGCTATGCATTCATTCTCTGTGTGTGCGCGTGTACACACACACACATTCAAGGGGCATGTACATGTGCTTGCAAACCCATGTGGAGGCCAGAGGATGAGTTTAGGTTTTCTTTATTAGTTGCTGTCAATCTCAATCTCAATCTCTCTCTCTCTCTCTCTCTCTCTCTCTCTCTCTCTCTCTCTCTCTCTCTTCCCTTCCTCCCTCCTTTTTCCTTCCTGTCTTTCTTTCTTTCTTTTTTGGGGATGTGGGGTTGGGGCACAGACTGGCCTGTAGCTTGTCAAGCAGGCTAGGCTGACTGGTTATCCAGGCTCAGGGTTCTGCTTGGCTCCATCTCCCTCCCCCAAGTACAAACTGGTTTCCAGCACATACTTCCACACCGACCTTTTGTTTCATTTTTACATGGGATCTTAAGATTAAACTCAGTTCTTCATGCTTGCAGGGCCAGCACACTTTTTTTTTTGGCTGAGCTATGTCACTAGCCCATGTATCTTCTAATGTTGTCCTAATAGCCCCCATTTTACAGGTGAAGAGACTCCTGAGAGAAGTTAGCAGGCAGAAAGTGGTGGGGATGTGATCACACGCCCCTTGGATGCCTGGGTTCTGACTCTTCTGCATGGAGCAGACTGGGAGGCCCGTTCAGGTTATATAGTCCCAAGGAGAGCTGTCGTTGGGAGGGTGGTGCAGTCATTCCTGTTGGTGAGCTCTTTGCCAAGGGTTGCTTCATGTGAGGGGCAGAGTCTTTAATGCCTTTGGCACGAGGTAATTAGAATCAATTTTCTGGTCTTTCGCTTTTGTAAAGGGGAATAGCAAGACGCAGGCCAAGCCTTTCACCATGCTGTCTTAACGAACCATTTTGCCATTGTTCCAAAGCTCAAAACTCATTGTTTAAGGAGCCCCAGTTTTGCAAGCTATTTGCTACTACCCTATTCAAGCTGAGCCCTTCCCAGCCTGGACCCAGGCCTATCCCTTCCACCCTCTCCTGCATGCTGCACACAAGTAGAGACAGGGATGAAAAGATCTTCCTCTGTGCCATCTGCAGTTGGAGGAATGGAACATCCAGCCTGCTTAAACTAGCTTCCAGCTCCTCCACCAGCCTGCTCTGTGGCTTTAGGCCAGTAACCCAACCTCTCTGAGTCTGTGTGGACTCATTAGTGAATGGGAAATAGTAATAAGAAAAACGTGTCCAGTAGCCTTATTCTGGGGATTAATAAAATGATACACGTAAAATGGAGAGCTTCATTATTGCTCCATCAGCTTTTATTGAACCCCAGGTTTGAATATGGAGAGCTGCTATTAAACTGTTCTTAGTATTTTGTCTAAGTTTTAGCCAGTTTGCCAGGTACGCAGCAGACGGACTACCTCCAGAATGCTGCTTCTGATGGTGGAGTTACTTTCGGACATTTTATGGTTATTTATTTGTTCGATTATTGATTCGTTTGCACTCATGTTTGCCACTGTGTGAGTCCAAGTGTGCACTGGGCCAAGGAGCTGGCGTGGAGGTCTGAAGATGACTTTCAGGAGGGGATTCTCTTGCTTTCGTCTGTTTGCATGCTCCATTCTCCGTGCTAGTTGGTCAGGGAGGTCCCAGGCAACTCTCCTGTCTCAATCTCTCCTGCCATCTATAAGTGCTGGTGTCACAGTGTGTGCCACCTCCCGGGCCTCACCTTCTTCCTTGGTGCATAAGCCTTTCTCACACCCATGGCCTCTGGCTGGCACTGGGTCCCCAACGGTCCACATGGGCTACTCTGACACGCAGACCTTTACGCTTCGATTATGACAGAGCCAAGTCCATTACAGAGATGGGGACATTTGCTCAGTTTGAACCATAAATGAGTTTGTTTCCCTCCAATTAGTTGGAAAATCAAACTTGATCTACTCAGAGGGGCAGATTTTTGGCCTCAGCTGATACATCAATGCCTGACCTCTGTGTAATAGAAGGGGAGCGCTCTCTAGAAAGGTCTGGGCTGTCTAATAGCAATGCCCTCTGCTTGAGCCTAAGTCGGGTGGCCAAGGATGATTAGACAGCCCTTCTTGGGAGGTAAAGATGTCACGAGAAGCCAGTATATAAGTCAGTTATGGTGCCTGCTTATCTGGGGCTCTCCTTTTTCCTCTGTGCAAAGCTAGGCTGTTCTAGTTGAACTTCAAGAATGTTCCAGATCACCATGTCCTCAGGGTGGCAGCGGCTGTGGACTGCACCCCACCCCCATCCACAGGCCGTTCATCTGTTCCAGCTTGTGGCCTGCCCTTGCTAGCCTGCCTGGCAATGCTGTACTTTTTTTCCCCCTCCCATTAATTTATTTATTCACTCTACATCCCAATATCAGCCCTCCTTCTCTCGGTCCTTCCCCTCCCTCGATTCCCCTGGCCCATCGCACCATCCCTCTACCCTGTCTCCTGCCCTCTTAGGTCCCTCCCCTTCCCTGTTTTTCTTTCTTCCATTTTCCTCCTTTGCACCCTCTCTGGCCTGTGTTCTCTCTAGGCTTTGGTGTCTCTCTTTTCTTCACCATCGTATCCCCGGCCTTCCTCCTTGCCTCCTTTCCTGCCTCTGATTCCAGTTTATAATATCTTGAAAGAGCGTGTGGTAGCGTCTGCCTGACCCCGCCTGACGCGTGCACAGGAGCGACTCTCGGGCAGTGTTTGATGTGGTCTGTGTGTGGCTGATGAAAGCTTTTCAATCTGCTCTTCAAGCTGTGTTGATGGAGAGCTGGGCCCACAGCCTCCCTGGAACGGGGCTCTTTTCCTCTTTTCATCAGAAACAAATCCAAATTACCAGATAAAGCCAGGCCTTTTTCATTTCTTCACCATGCTCATAGATCCCTTGATGTCTGTGAGAGGAGAATCACATCCTAGGATCCTCCTCTCAAAAGAAATCCTCCTTCCCAAAAGTCCTTATGACAGGGACCTGAACCGGCAGAGGACATACCTGTGACAGCCTGACCAATCCAAAATGAGACATACAGATTTGAATCTGTGTACAATAATGCGAAATACGCAGACTCAGAATCTGGGGATAGATCCCAGAGACCTAGACACTCTGTGAGTGTCTCTGCAAGATGCTACAAGGGGAAGGAGATTCACTCTTCCTGCTGCTTCTGGTTCTGGAAGGAATATGGTTTAGGATCCCTCTAGCACAGATCACCCTGGAACCCAATTGTACACCCTTCGCCAGCCAGGTCTCCTACATCTGCTTCTGTTTCTCAGCCTAAGAAGACAATGTATCTCCTGTGCTGCATGGCTGCTCTAAGGAGTGATTGACAGAATTAACTGTAGAGCTTCTTTCTAGTTCCGGCTTCCTGACTCTGAGAGTGTAAACTTTAGTTACAGGGGCCCCGCTTTGGCAAAAAGGTGGACTTTCATGTTAGGACACACCTGAGCTTAAGTGCAGATTTGGACAATCTTGAGTTGAGTGTTTGCTAATAAACTTTTAAGATTTGTATTTCTACCCCCAACAGCCTTGCTAGGAGATAATTTACACCTTACAGAATTCTGACATTGTAAGAGTACGGTTCAATGATTTTTTAGTAAATGTATGGTCCTGCCCCCACCACTGCTGAATCCAATGTTAGCTATTTTCTTTCTCCATATTAAAACTGGGCTCACGAGACAGTTGGATTGTGAAACCGAGCACAGTCTTGCAAGCCCCTGAAGCTCCCTCCATACGATTGGAATTGATTTCCCTGGCCCCTGAACTTGGGGCTGGCCTGGTGACTCATTCTTGCCAGTCAAGTGCTGGCTGTTAGTCTAGTGGGTTCCGAGCCCAGTTGTCTAGAGGTTATGGGTGTTTCCACTGTCTGTGAAGCCCCATTGTCTTCACTGTGAGTGTAAACTGGCCAGATGCTGGATAACAAACAGCAATGTGAGCATAGGCTGCCCTGAGTTAGGCCATCTCAGGTTAGCTTCTTCCTCCTCTCCAGCTGAGCACCATGGGAACACATCCTCACAGTGAGCCCACAGGAAAGGTTAGAAGGTAGTTGCTTTAGTCTCTAACTTTTAGGATGGTTTATAAAACGTCATTATGATAATAGCTGATAATGGATCATCGATAGGACCGGGATTTTGAAAAGCTGAGAGAACATTTAGCACTCTTTTTCCCACAAGAGGCATTCACAGTACCCAGAAATGCAGTTTGAAGAACACTGTGGGTGCCTCCAATGTGAGAAGCACTGTTTGGGCTTGCGAGGGAGTCAGAGTCGAAACAGAAATTGAATAAGCGATTGGGTCATTTGCACTGGGAAGAACAGGCACACAGACTGTAATGCAGGGTAGCCAGCTTCTATATGGGAAATCTTTATGTTGGAGTTGTTTTTCCATTGTCTGCAAATAGCCATATCCTTTCCTCAGCGTGACCCAAAATGTGTTCCAGGGTTATTGACCTCCCCCCACACACAGAGTCTCATATTACCGGTTTGTTCAAGCACTCTGTTATTTATAGGGAACTGATAGTTTGGTCAAGTGCAGTGCTTCAAAGATACAGAAATGCAGACAGGATGCAGATCCGTTGTTGGGGAGGAGCACGAAGTGGGGTGGGCAGACATGTGGTGGGAAGTCTTAACTTCAGAACTGACTGCAAACCTTAATTCAGAAGATTTTGGAAGAACAGGGCATTGTATCTGAGTATTTTAGAGCTGGGAGAAGAGGAGCAAGTAGTTGGTGACTGGGAGCCCCTGACAGCAGAATCTTTGTGATGGTTTTACCTTATGCAAATTCTTGTAACAAAGCTATCTTCCTCAGGAAGCAAGCTTTCTGGAGGAGTCTAACTGCACCATGCCATGATCTTGGGAGTCACCAGATCTGCAGAGCCCTTGCCTTGTGTGACCATAGATAGATCCATACAAGTCACTTCCCTTCCTCTCGACCTTGGTAATTTGTAAGCTTTCCTTAGAGACTTTCCCCATTCTCCTCCTTCACTCTAAGACTGGTTTGAAACTCACCATGTAGACTAGGCAGGCCTCAAAGCAGCCACTCCCTGTCTCTGCCTTCTGAGTCCTGGGATTGCAGGTGTGTTCCACAATGCCCAGCTTCTAAGGTCTCTTCTGATTCAAGTGGCCCCTAACTTCTGGTTCACCCACTGAGCTGAAGAAGGAGGCAGAACCAGAGCAAACCAGAGCAGAAGGAAATGCTGTCAGCCAGCATGAATCCCTAGAATAGTAAGCTGTATTCAGAAACCAAGTCAGAGGCCACTGAGGAAACCCTGCAGCTGAGGGAGCCTTCTTCATTTCTCCACTGTGTGAACTCTCAAGGGCCTATTCCCAGGACCCCTGAAGTCCCCTGTCCCAGCTGTGACCTACGGAGGGCAAACCCCTGGGATCCTGGCCAGAGCTATCTGACTGCAGCTCCACTTTGTTCCCACTTGTAGCTAGGGGCTTGTTGGGAAGGGGCTGGCCTTTGTTCCCTGAAGTGGAAAAACTCCCATTGTGAGAAAGTCTCCTTCTAGTGAGCCACTCTCTGAAGCGACCTTAAATCAGATGCCAGTGCTGATTCCTGCCTCTTAGAAATGTCTGGGACACCTTTTAGGTACATCCTTGCTAGCACCTAAGGAACTCCTGGGAGATGGGGTGGCTGGGGCAGGGGCTTAGAGAGGCGCTTGCCTAGTTGACCTTCCTCTCCTGACCTCCAACTCCTGATTTCCAGCTTTCAGATCAGGCCTGGGGCTACATTTTTTGCAGGGTGCTTTACTGGCTGGACACACAACCCTGCTGTGTGGAGTCACTTATGCTTCTAACCATAGAGGGTTGGTTTCTCCAGGGTGGAGGCTTCCTTCTCTTTGAGTGGGATAGGAATAAAGGAGGGACCCTGTGAGGTGTCAGTGACTGCCACTCCCATGCTGGGCCTGAGCCCCAATCCTGAGTGACAGGCGATCATGCTCTCTCTTTCACCTAAAAGAGCAAAACAATGTCAAGGACATTGACCCTCCCTACCATCCGTTTCTCCTCCGTTTCTTCTTTCATTGGTGTCTTTGAATTGCTGCATCACTAAGCCCCACAAGCCACCTCAGATTGTCCCTACTGTGTGGCTGAACAGACCCCACACTAGGCCATACTGCCAAGCCCCATTTTCCTCCTGTTTTCCACAAGGGCTTCTGTTCTTTTGACCTCTCAGACCTGAACCTGCTTTGGAAGTGGCTGCAACAAGTCAGGAAAGCACCGCCTATTTCATTGGCCGTGGTCGAAGCGCTGAGTGAGCCTCAGGTTGGTGATTACGTAGCTGCCTAGCATGCAAGGGAACTGGGGTTCGTCTCCCACATTAGAAAACAAAGACGTCAGCTTTCTGGGAAAATCGTTTCTGTTTGCTCTGCTCCACTCGCATGTCTTATGGCTACCCCTTTCCTTGCTGCTTCCTGCACAAACCTGGGTACTCTTAATGGATGAGCTAGATGCTAGTGACCCATACTCAGGCTCAGAACAGTCCTCTTTCTTGGCACTTCCTCCATGCCAAGCTTTGACTCACCATTTTTGCCTCAAGCAGTTATTTCTCCATGAATGACCTGGGGAGAATGGTGGCTTTGTAGCATGTTCTAGAAGGCATCAGCTTACTGGCCCCGTATGCAGCCTGCCATTGGGTATGTGCTCAGTGGATGACTGTCAAGTCAGTTAGCCCTGAGTTTCATGTGTTCTCTGGTGCAGATTTGTTCACCAGGGATTTGGGACCTTTGACCACTGGAGAATCTGGCATGTTCCAGACTGTGTAGGCAGCATGTAAGGGGCATGTGAAGTCATGTTTTCACACGGTCTGTGTGGCTGGACTTGGTGAGGGTGGTCCTGTTGCATAGGTTTGTGGGTGAGTCCATCAGCATAGCTAATATGATGACAACAGAGCCTGCTATTAATCTATTTGCCATCCTCCTGGCACACTATAAACTTACTAGACACCTTAAGCAAAAATCTCTGAGTGTCAGGCAACCCATCCAGTTCCCAGGAGCCCCTTTTCTCTCCAGAGAGTATGGCTAACTTATCAGAAACTCTCTAGGCAACCCTGACCTCAGTTGAGAGGATTTCTCATAATAGGAGACCAGGCTTACAGGGTCAATGATCAAGCAACCTAGCTAGAGGTGCTGTGTTTCTAGGAAACACTTGGGGACTAATTTGCCTAGGTCTGTCAGATAGGGCAAGAAGGATTGAGAGTGTAGCTCTGTGGCATAGTGCGTGGAGTACTGATGTACAACGGGACCTTAGCTCCATTTCCAGCCCTTTTGGTGGTGGCGGCAGCAGCAGTAGCAGCAGCAATCACAACATTGCCTATAGACTCTCTTGCAGCAAGGATCCTGCTGGGATTGCCACCATCCGGCAGATTGAACTGTCCAGGAGACATTGGGGGCATGAAGAAGACATCTAGTGCAGATTAGGAGGATTGGCCAAGGCTTCCTAGAAGAGGTGGCATGTGAGCTGGACATAAAGGAGTGCATAAAATGACCTCATGAAGAGAGGCTGTGCGTGGAAGAGGATATTTAAGACAGTGGGGGAGATGTACAAACATAGAATCAGAAGTGTACTGGGGATGAGCTAGGTATGGTCTATCTGGTTTTATTTAGTCTAATTTTTTTCTCCCAGGCAGGTCTTATAGTCTAAATGTTCCTGTAACTTAGGTAGCTAAGTCTGGCCTTGAATCCCAGCCTTGTAGGATGCCTGGAGTGAGCTTCTGTAGTAGACTATTACCGACTTCAACATGCAAGTACTCTTCTCTCCTTGCTGGTCCTTGATGGATTGGGTGGGGCTCTCCCAGATCTCACTCTGTAAGATTCTTTGTTAACTTAGAGAACCTGGAAGACTTACTGGAACTTCTCTGATGTGGCTTCTTCAGAGGCGGCCTGTAAGAGATCAGGAGGCAGCACATGGAAGGCTGTTGCTCACTGGGGGAAAGTCCACCCATCCCACATACCTTGCAGTGTTTGAAAAAAGTGGGCCAGAGAGCAGTGGGAAACAATGTCTCCTGGGTTTAGTGCCACAGGCAAGGCATGACGAGTCAGAATGAAGTAACAGTTACAGACACCAACAGGCCCAGCTGGCAGTACATAAAGATATTACCTCAGTAAAGACCAGGGCTGGGGATAGGTGTGGTTTTACTGCATTAAAAAGTCTGCTCTTCTTCTTCTTCTTCTTCTTCTTCTTCTTCTTCTTCTTCTTCTTCTTCTTCTTCTTCTTCTTCTTCTTCTTCTTCTCTTCTTCTTCTTCTTCTTCTTCTCCTTCTCCTCCTCCCCCTCCTCCTCCTCCTCCCCCTCCTACTCCTCGGACTCCGACTCCAACTCCTCCCTCCTCCCCCTCCTCCTCTTCCTCATCTTCTTCCTCCTTCTTTTTGTGGCCTGATGGCAGTGGGAGCTGGGGAGGGGCACATGGTGTTTAGGTTCCTAGTTACTAAGTAAACAGCTCCTTTTCTTAAAGGAAATTCCCCAAATTGGCAGGATTATTTGACCTACCTATTAGGTAACCCAGGCTGGCATTGAATTTACTGTATAGTTGAAGATAGCCTTGACTTCCTGCCTCTCCTTCCTGAATGGAGGAAGAGAGGAAGAAGAGAAAGAAGAAGGAAGAGGAGGAGGAGGAGGAGAGGAAGAAGAGAAAGAAGAAGGAGGAGGAGGAGGAAAAGAAGAAGGAGAAGAAGAAGAGGAGGAGGAGGAGGAGGAGGAGGAGGAGGAGGAGGAGCAGCAGCAGCAGCAGCAGCAGACTTCCAATGCATGTAATACCACAACTGATTTTTCTTGAGTCCAGAAAGAAAACTAGATAGAGCCCAGGGCTTTGCACATACTAGATGAGAACTCTACCAGCTGAACTACCTTCCCAGCCACAATCTCTTCTCATATAGAAGCTTGGAAGCGTCCTGTGGGTAGAGGATGCTGGGACCCACTAGAAAAGGGCTTACCTCACAGTATAGGGATAACACAAGCAAGTGTAGTCCTCCCCTCCTAAGAGAAGGGTGTAGGAAGAACCACACAACCAGACAAGGCAGGAAAAACTTCACAAGAAATCCTTGCTGGTATCTGGCCAGAAATCAAAGAACTACAAGCTCGATATAACCTTGCTTTTGTACCAGGTCAGAAAACTGAGCTGAAGATAAGGGAAGTAATTTGTCAAAGGTAAGACTTGAATTAGACATCAAACCAGGATAGAGCAATGGTTTGTTTCCAGACCCAGTGCCCTTTATACACACTGGCTTCCCCTTATGCTACTATTCTGCCCAGTGTTGTAGGCTTAATGACAGAAGATAGTTAAAGGACTATATCATCAGCAGTAATAAGCTTGGTGCCCATCAGAGTGCACAATACAGAATTAACACAAATACAAGAAATGCCCGTGTTTCAGTCCTTGAAAATGCACACAGAGAGCCCACTGGGGACTGAGATTGTTATATCCCTTTTAATTAAATGGAACTTCATGATTAACAGACCTTCTTGCTTGGCTCCTGTTCAAATACGGCTACATTTTCTGGGATTTTTTTCCTCCATAATTCTTGACAGGTAAATCCACCTATCTAATCTTTGCTTCAGAAGATTACCCGAATACCCAACAGAGCAGCAAGGCCCATCCCATAGCTCCAGGCCTGCTCCTCCACAGCATACCAAGTTAACCACAAGCTGCTGCCTCAACCTCGCCCATGTCAAGGTGGAGGTGTAGAACTCTACCTGGAGAGATGGAACTGAGGACTCAATGAAGTGTTCTTTTTGGTTCTTCTAAAGTTCCCCGAGACGCTACACTCCTGGGTAGTAGGGAGCTATGATTTAAGTTTCAGTGAAACGAAGACAGCTGAGACCCAGGGAAGAATTGCTTGCCCAGGGATGGCTGGATTGAGGTGGGATAACAGTTCTTACTGTTGTTAATGTGTTCAGTTGAAGTGGAAAGGCATTTCTTTAGCATGATTCAGAGAAATGGTGTCCAAACCTTGTAGTATGGAGAATACATTTGAATCTGAGCATTTTGTAGATTAAAAACATTTTCAGAGAAAAGCACTTATGAATGTATGTGCAGTCTCTCATACATGAACAAACAAACACCTCCTCTGGTCATTCACATGCACGCACGCACGCACATACACACACACACAAACACACACACCTTACTAAGAGGTTGAATCCCATTAACCTCAGACTTCCCTCTCAGTATCCAGCCCCTAGAGTGAGTTCTTCCACTCTACTTCTGCAGCTGTCTGCAGTGTCTTCACTGCAGGGATAGGCAGGGTCGGTTTGGCTCCCTCTCTGTCTCTTGAGTACTCAGAACCTAGCTTGGCTCCTGGTATACAGCAGGCACTTAGTGTATAATAAATAAGTATAAATATATCGGAACTATTGATGGCAAGGTTATGAATCATCTCTCTAATAAATCTATGATTTATGCAAATACAATGCTTCCATGGGGCCCAAATGCCCATGGGTTAGTGACTAAAAGCATGGAGTACGGTGTACATCCTTGGTGTCCAGTGTTTTGTCACCTTCCCCTCATAGAGAGCTGAGTGCCCTGAAGATCATAAACTTATTGCAGAGACCAAGAGTGACCAAATGACACCCTAAAGTTCATTCCAAAGTGGAAAGTCCACGGAGGGCACAGAATGCCTTGGGAGACTTCCTGACACCCACAGGGACAGGTGTGTTGATGACAGCTTCTCTCAGGAACCAGCGCCTAACATTTGTAGGAACAAAATGTGAGCCGATCTCCAGGAGCCCGCAGGCCGCGGGGTTGTTATTTCAACCCTAACCAGGCCTGCAGAGCTACTTTGTCGGTTTCCTCTGTCAGCCTATTTGTGCAGAGTGTTGATAACTGATGTGACACGCAGCAAAGACTCTTTGTCTTGTTAGACACTTGCCAGGAGTGGAGATGAGCGGAGAAATATGGGAGTTGAAAGAATGTTTAGTTTAGAACACGTGCATGAGTGCCTGCCTTCCAGAGCCCATGTTAACATTAGCTGACATCCCTTTTTCTCCCTGAGACAGCAGCTTCTCCGTTCTCCTTGCTCCTTTTTATAGTCTCCAAACAAAGAGAAAACTGTATTCCAGGTGTGAACAAATCAGGGAGGTTTCCTGTTTGAGATTCAGAAATTCATAGCCCTGAGGAAATGAGTTAAAGAGAGGAGAGAGAGAGGACAGAGCAAGAGATGAAAAACAGAATCCCTAAGCCACCTGCTATTTAGTGATTAGCTCCCAGATAAGAAGTCACAGATGCATTCCAGGAGCCTAGGACTTGTCTGGGCAGAGCAGAGCCAGGAGTGCTGAGAAGAGCTTGCAGACAAGAAACGATGGTGGAGGGGGAAAAGGCAGGGCTGCCCCAGCAGTTTTCTCCCTGCTTTTGTTCACAGAGCTTTTCTTTTTGAGGTGCTAAGGTTGAACCCAGGGCCTCCTGAATGGTAGACAAGTGCTCTAGAGCCGAGTCACATCCCCAGCCCATACACAGAGCTCTTAAGCATAGAATCCTCATCCTTGCTGCCCCATCTGCGTGTTTCAGTTTATTGGAAGGAATCTTACGAGTATTTGCTCTACAAACTAGCTTTGTGACTAGCTGTGGGCATATCACATACCTTCTGAGACCCAGGTCTCAGGCTACTTCCTCATTTTTAGTGGTTTCATCTTTTGTATGTATATATATATATATACTGAGCTGACCTTGAGCTTGCTGTATAGCTCTGACCAACCTCAAGCTCTCAATGCCACTACCTCCTTCCCTAAGAGATGAGGTACATGTGTGTGCCACCATGCTCAGCTTTCGGTGCTATCTGTTGAGCATAAAAAGCTTTATCCAAAAGCATATGAAACCAATGTCATAGCCCTTAAAAGCATCCCCTAACTTGGCCCTGCTCTCTCCCTTAATCGTGTATGCGTGCCTTACCACCTTGTTTGATTAACTCACAAAGCAAGTCCTTATTCACCCATGGAGGGAGCAGACTTGCTCAGTTAGTTTTTCTTCTCAGTGCAAAGGGGTGAAAATAATTTCTCTACACCCGTGGCCGAAACATGACCCTGGCTCCTGAACAGAAGGAGCAGGAAGCTGTGTGTTCACCCGGGTCACATGACCTCTTCCATCATTAGCCTTTTCTGTTCCTTTTGTTCTTAGGATAGGAATGTTGTGTCCTTGACAACAGCGGTATGTTCAGTTTTCCCAACATGGTGAAGTTACCACACTGCCTCCTGGGCTCTAGGTCATGCAGGCATCACCAAGCCTCTACAGCTATAAGATCAATTTACTAATTCACTCTGATTTTCGTTTTGAATTGTCTCCCATAAAAAACAAAAACAAAAACAAAAACAATAGATGTGGAGCCACGAACGATTATGCCAGGGTAGGAAATAAATACTCCCATGATTAAGATCTGGAAATCATTAGCTTTGAAATTTCTCCAAAAATAGGGCCACAAATGTCATGCAATGCCAATCGAATAATAACTGTAAAACTCAAACTGTAGACATTGTCTTGCAAAGCAGTCAGAGATGCAGCTGTGGCATGACTCTCACAGCAGAGGCAGGATTGCTGTTTTTTTTTTTTTCTTCCTTTCTGCCTTTTTTTTTTTTTTTTAACTTGGAGGGGGGCAAAGGGGTTATGCATCAAACTGTTCATTTCAATATGCAATTTGCCCCCAAAGAATTTCTGACTTAATTCATTTTCTCACCAACTCAAATCCAATTCAAAAAAAAATATATATTTCTTGAAACTGGAACAATCTACTTTCTGTTGAGGAGTGCTAATAGGTGAAATGCTACCCTGTCAACTTAGGCGGCACCAGCTGAGCTCAGAGCCACACAGGGGAAAGTTTTATTTGTTTCCTTCTGAATTCTTAGCCAGAGCTGGGTGGGTAGGAGAGGATAATGAGAAACAAACTGCATTGCTAGCTTTTCTTTACCTATAAAAAAATTCAGACTGGAAGATGTTCACATCCTAATGTTGGGTGTACCTCTAATAAGGAAGAGATTCATCTGAGTGAAAATAAAAATTAGGGTCAAAAATCTCTTCTAAAATGCAAGTTTGCTAGTTCTTGCAGGGCATTAATATTTTTATTGAGTTATGTTAATTATTTATTTGACTTTCCAGGAGAGGAGCCTATTAGTGTCTTTGGGTTCTATATCTGGATGGATTCCTGGAGAAACTCAACAGCATGACACTTTGGTTTGGAAATTTTTGTTGTGGTTTTCTTACTGGCATGAGGCAAGGTGTGTGTGTGTGTGTGTGTGTGTGTGTGTGTGTGTGTGTGTGTGTGTGCACTCTGTGCATGTGATATATCATTGCATTCCTCTGTCCCTTCAGTTCTGGAATTGAATGGATGCCACATGTAAGTTCTATGATTGAGCCGTATTTCAGCCTCATCTCCTTTCTTCTCAGTTTGTACTTAATAAAAGGGAGTTTGACCCCAAGTCGTAGCCATCTGGACTCTACTTTTGCTATCAAAAGTCATCCCCAAGATGGATGGCAAGTCATAAGGCACAGATTCAAATGCTTTTCTGTTCATTCATTCATTCATTCATTCATTCATTCATCATCCACCTATTCATTATTTAGTCACTGTTCATGCACGTAATAACAACAGCAAAGTCTTCCAGGTGCTAAAGGATTGGGGAAGATGGGGCTATATGGGAACATATAGGTCAGAGGCGCACATTCTGCTATGGAAATATAGCACAGAACAAAATAATAAAGTCAGTAATTATCAAAGAGATGAAAAGCAGTGCTGGTAACCCATGCTGTATGGTTGGAGGATGAGAAACGTGTTCTCTGTGCAGGTGATGGGTTAACAGCCAGGATGACATGTGGGAAGAAAGCTGTAGGTAGAAGACCCAGGTGAGCACCTGAGAGGGAAGTACACAGCCTGAGCAGGTCTCTGGGCACAGCATTCCTGTGTAGGGAGTTTACTGACCTTTTTAAGCCAAGCAGAAAGTTGCCCTCTGTTAGCAATGTGTGTGAAGCTTTATTAAGAAAACTGGAAATGAAGGGTTTGCTGGACAAATTGAGAAACCCCAGTTCTCTGGTCCCCCTTGCCAGGAACAGGTTTTGTACCATGAGAAGTTCATCCTGTCTGACATTGGTTTCTAGGTTCTTCTTGAAACATGGATGCTGGGTTAATTGAATGATATTTAAATCCTCTTCCAGGTAGGCATGTCTGAACTATCTAGGAACAGATTCTGGAGTTGCATATAGGACAAAGGGCCATCACTCATAAAAGTTTTGAGCATCCTTTCTAGAGGAAAGAACTCATCTGGAAAGAATGGTTCTCAGTCTCTGGCAGTGTAGTGCAATGTGCAAATACCTATTCAGTCAGAGAGAGGGGCATGATATTCTAAGTCCACAATGAGGGGAGCGGTAGTGTCCAAAGTCACACCTGGAATCAGCCTTTGATCCCTTGGGATGCTTGGGATATCAAGCAAGGATGATGAGTAAAAGCTAGGCATATGCCTGACACAAAAGCACCAGAGCTCTGCCCCTCTCGAATGCAGCTGCTTTGGGTGCTGAGGCTTCTAGTTGCCACCTAGGAAAGCACGATCTTTTCCTATTAACACATACAAGAGGTGGACTGGAGGGCAGGGCTAGAGTTTACAGTTACTGACTCAGTATCTGGGGTTGTTGTCTCTGTTACTTTGGTAAGTTGCTTGGGAGTTAGGAATCAACTTTAGTCTCCGAATGCCTGTTTGCTATGACCTACAAATGCACATCAACTTAGCCTCTCCTGCCCAGACATGCTTCTCCATTGCAGGCACAACTCTGTGGCATCACCCTTTTGCTCCATTTTGCTGATCATTCTCTGACTCTGTCTCCCTGTCTCTCTCTCTGTCTCAGTCTCTACCTCTCTCTCTGCCCCTTTCTCTGTCTCTGTTTCTCTTTCTGTCTCTCTGTCTATCCCTCTCTCTTTCCTTCCTTCTCTTCTTCTGTTTCCTCCTCCTCCTCTTCTTCTTCCAAGGCTTCTAGAAATAGAAGCTGGCTTAGAGGTGTGTCCAGTCCCAATCTGAATTCAAAGCTGGATTCCTACCAGGTATTCAAACAAAGGACAGCTTTATCCCAATTCAGTTTTCCCCAGTACTTTGTTTTTTGAGGCAGGGTCTCTCACTGAGCATGAATCTTGCTAGGCTAGGCTGTCTGGCCACAGAGCCTCCATCGATCTACCTGTAGTGACCTTTCCAGACTAGGATTACAGGAGCACACCATCACATCCAGTCTTCTGTGTGGGTTCTGGGGATGTAAAATCGGGTCATCCTGATAGCAAAGCAAGGGCTTTACTGACTCAGGCCTCTTCCTGTCTGTGTTTAGATGGAGAACCCTAATGTGGTAGTTATGAAGGCAGTCTTGCTCATTGTGTGATCTCTGTGTTTCTGTCCTTGTCCTCAATGCTCTCTTCTTTAGTCACTGTTATGGTCACAAAGTACCAGCAGTGGCAAGAAGGAGTGTTTTTGATTTTGGAGTTCTTTTAGCAGGAGCCCACCACTCTTTCACTGCTCCAGGAAACCAGAGAGATAACTGAGGCTCAGGGACTAAGCTGCTTAAGGTCCTCCCTGCACACAGCCCGGGTGGACAGCCTCCACCCAGAATTCTGAGTGGGGTGTGCTCCCAGTTCTTTCCTATCTACCTACAGTTCCCCAAAACATCAGACCAAGTTCTCAAATACTTGGGGGTTTTAAAATGGGGAGCCCCACTCTGTGCAGTCTGGTTCAAGGTGAGGGGCGGGAGGACTATGAAATTAGCTCGTCCCCATTGTTACTGAGCTTGTGTTCAGAAACTCCCAAGCAAAATGGACCTTTAAAAAAAAATGCTTCTCTTCTGTGCCGCTCACTGAATGCTAATTTTTGTTCAGGGAGTGATGGTTTGAGTCTGCCTTAGTTCTCATACAATATCACTTTAATCTTGTATAGATGGCCTGGACGCTTTCATCCCACAGAAAATTTCGTTTCTGATCATTTCAGATAGGTCTCTTATTTGAATTTGCCTTTTCCTTCTTTTAATAAGGTGCCACGGTCCTTTCACATCTAGGTTTTGTACTGTAATGCTATTTCTTGGTGGAATGTTGTCACGGTGGGGCATTAATGATGAAGATGTCTGAATTGTATTCCAAATGATAGTAAAATTCAAATAAAGACTTCAGTAGAAAATATACCTATAAATATTTTAAAAGACCTCTTTTGGGGAGGCGTTATTTTTTTTTCTCTCAGCGAAAAGGAAATGTTGATTGATACAGATACCTTAGGAGATGCATTTTCCTGTTGAGCACACCATCATAAGAAATAGTCAGGTAAATCTTGCTTGTCAGAACTCCCACAGAGGTCAGCGTGCTGGATAAAAACCACACTCAGCTCTACTTTCCCGCGTAAACGTTTTATCTAGGCCTGCCCACTGTGGTGAATGTGATGGTTCTAATAACGGTCTGACTCATCTAACTCTGTTCCTTTCTGTCCATCAAAGACTCTAAAATGACGATCCGAAAGACAGAGATTAGCTGTGCTTCTGCCACAGGAAACGAGGAAGGTAGCGTGGAGATGGGAGCTACAGGATCGATCTCATTTCCTTTAAGTTTCTTCTTGTGTGTACTTGTGTGTAGGACAGGAGTGAGGTCTGGTATGAAAATATTCTTCTGTGAGGCCCTAGGAACCGGAGCAAACCATCCCTATTCATCCTTCCTTTGGGGGACATTCCTGCTCAGCATGTTCAAATATTTGGGATCAATGTAAAGATTTGGGCTCAGTTCTCAAAAGACTTGAGGTCACTGCTTCAGTGATGTGTTTTCTTAGGACTAAGGCTCTGCCTCCTTGCACACTGAGTTTAAATACTGTATTTGACAAAGATATCTTCCCCCACTCCGGAATAAAATATAAAATTTCTCATTATTTATTTAGAAGAAAACCAAAACAAAAAAATGAATCTTGGCTATTGCACCTAACCTACATGGATGGAAAAAAATTCTTTGGTCCTTCACCCTCCAGTTCATTCATTCCTGCTCTGAAAGCACACATCAGACCCTAAGGGGGCGCTCTTCATCCACTCCTTGCACTTGAATCTACTTGCCAGCTGGAGCAGGGGCTGGCCCATTCAGATTCCTTTGGGAACAGTAGTCTTTAAGCAAAAGGCAGTGTGTGGGAGTGGGGCTAAGCTTTGGGTGCAGGGCTGGCTTCTTCCTCTCATTACCCAGACACCATTCTATCGAGAGAAAATGGACTCAACTGTGCACTGTCTCCTGCTCTTTCAGTTCTTGGTGCCTGTTGATCAAAATTAATTTTTGAATTAATTTTTGCAAATGCATCTAATTCTCTTCACAACAGTCCTATGAGTTCAATACCTCCGTTTACATTTCTTTTTCAAGAAATATGGGCTTCTAGTTGCTTTAGCCCCCAGTTGGGCCAACATTTGAATCCTGGTCTGTCTGACATTGGTATCTCTTCACTACACACTACACTGGCTGAAAATATAAATAACAGTTGATGACTGAAGGCCTGGAAAAGTCAACAGAAAATGAGATTCATCTCCAGGGTCAGAGGGATTAAACCAGAAGCTGGAAGGCTTTATCTGCTCCAGTGTGGCAGGGCCTCCTTTTAATGACTTCCCCTTGCAGGCGAAATTCTCCGGAAGAATGCTGTTGACAGCCTTCAATGCACCATAAATAACACCCCAGGTGCTCTGAGGACCCTCTCCTCACCCTCCTCCTGGAGATTTGCAAAAGCCTCAAATTTAACCCTCTCAAAACCAATTCTATGCTTACCCCTTCTCCCCAAACTTAGTGGCTCAAAATAGATGGCTACTTTGCAGGTTCTCTAGATGTGTTTGTAATAAATGTCATTTTAGCTGTGTGTCAGCCACACAGTTAGGATTTAGGGTCTGTATGTAGTTGGTATCTAAGAATTATGTCAACTTGTTTATTGTAGTAGAGAAAAGTCACCTAAACTTAGGCACCTTCTAGGCTGGACCAGGCTTTGGTTTTGTATCCCTGGCCCTGATTGAAGAGTGCTCAAGACAAGTGCTCAGAAAATCCTAACAGAAAAAGGCAAATATGGAGTCAGTTCTGTGGTGAAATACACTCTCTGTAGGTGAATCTCGTTTTAGACAGGAGAATCTTGGATGTAGATATCACACTGTAGAACATGATAGGACATCGTGCAGAATACCAAGTGCTTAGGGGTGTTCCAGAGTATGGCGAATTCGGTCCAGTTACCTAAGTGTGAGGTATCTGATAGCTACCAAACCAATGAACAAGATAGAAACTTTGGCAACCTGGGAAGTACTTGTTCTCAGAAACAGAGGTGGGAGGTAAGACCACAGACAATTTTTTCCTAACTTATGCTTTTCTAGTTTAATGGAGTGTTTTTTTCTTTTCTTTTTTCTTTTTCTTTTTTCCTTTTTTTCGGAGTCGGGGACTGAACCTAGGGCCTTGCGCTTGCTAGGCAAGCTCTCTACCACTGAGCTAAATCCCCAACCCGAGTGTTTTTATAATATAACATTCATCACAAAATTTAAATAGAGTAAGGAAGAGAATGGAAAGAGGAGGAGGAAAATGGAGAGGAGGAGGGGAGAAGGAGAGAGGGGGAGAAGGAAGAGAAGGAGGGGAAGAAGGAGGAGGAGGAGGGGGATGATGAGGATGGGAGGCCTAGGTGTCCAGAGGAGAACGAACTTCATGGGGAAGCCAGCTTGTGCTTGGACTTCTCCAAGCAGCAGAGTGGCTACACACAACATTGCTGTACAAAGCTTCCCTCCAACTCCAGCCTGGTGATCCACCTGGAATTTAGAATTACCAGTTGCCAGGATGAACTGAATCAGTTCTTTCAAGTTAAAGAGCAGAGAGAAAAATTCCAAATCGACAGCACAGACCAGAGAGAGGCTAACAGTGAAGATTTGGAGAGACAGAACTAAGAAGGGTGGGCCCGGGTTACTGGGTCTGGGCAAGGACAGAACAGTGGATGAAACTACCAAGAAAGTCAGGGTAAAACTGTGAGGGTGGAAAATACTATTATTGAGTTCGCTTGGCTTCGAGAACGAGGCCGCCTGGACTTCTGCATTGACTGCGGAAGTTACTACCATGACTGCACCTGAGAGGAGACAGCAAGGCTCTGCTTGGTTTCTGGTCCTGCGCGCAAGGCAGTGACCAATCTGTGGGAGCTTAGCCAACAGTATTTTACCGCTACTGCTGAGCCCAAAGCTGGGAGCAGCTAAGCCAACTATAACCTCTGCTCTGAACTAGGCAGAATCCAGGATAGGGGCTCAGAAAAGGTTATGGTACAGTCGGAGCCAGTTGTTCAAAGTTCAGTGCTGCTAGACTCAAACACTCAGGATGGAACATCCAAGAGGCAGGAGCGGAAGAAAAGCAAACATGTCTCAAACCGCTCACAGCTCTCTGACTGGATATGGAACCCCAAGCTAGATTTCTCTGTTCTCTGTAAAACAAACAAAAACCACAAACATTAATAAGCTCACCCTGCCCGAATTCATTTTTCCGTTTATGCTCAAATATAAGTGTGTACATCCACACTCATGCTTTTAATGTGCTTCTCTGGTTCTGTTAGGGAAAAATTAGGGCCAAAACTCGATTTCAATCAAACAGCCTTCTATTGCTTCAGTCAATAACAGATTTCCCATCTGCGATAGTCTTTATCAACCACCTTTTGTGCCTTCAATCATTTCCTGTCTGTTGTGTTCTGTTTTGTCCTGTGCTGTGTGGTCATATCCTCTCCACTGTTTATACTCTTAATTTCTCCGAAGTGGAAATACATTATTTGCTCTGTGAGACTAAGTCCTTCTTTGACGCACTTTCATATTTCAAACCGCTATTTTAAAGTAACATGTTTATTTTTTCTCTCACAAAAGACATTTTGAGCAAGATGAGTTTCCTAAGGGGCATTGGCATCTATTGCTGGGCATGGTCCAAAGGTGGGTTTTATTTTTATTTATTTATTTTTTGATGGTGTATTAGCTGTATTTCTTGTTGCTACAATAAAATACCTGGGGGAAACAAAGGAAAGAATGGTTTATTTTGGCTCACTGTCCAAGGGTATAGTCCATCAGGCAACAGGAACTGCCTGTTGCCAGGGCGACAGCACAGGGTGGCGGGTCACCTCACAAGTCAGAAATCAGAGGAAGATGAGTGTTGACGCTCAGTTTGCTGTCTCTCTATGCTCAGCCCGGGGCCACGGCTCACATGAAGGTGTTGTCTCCATTTAGGATGGATCTCCTTGCTTCAATTATAACCTGATCTAGATAGTCAACTAATCTAGCTAATCCCTCAGAGAAATGCCCAGTGTTGGTCTCTTCAGTGATTCTGGATTCTGATGATTAATTTCGTATGCCAGCTTGGCTAGACCAAGCATCCAGGTATTCTGTTAAACATGTTTTTATGTTGTTGGGAAGGCATGTTGAGATAGATTGCTTTCTATAGTATGGTGGTTTTTATGTGATCAGCTGAAAACCTTAGGAAAACAGATCTTCCTTGAGGAATTGTGAAGGCAGCAGACTGGCTTCATGCTCACCCTGCTCTACCGTTGCCTCCCCCTGTCTCTAGCCTGCTGTCCGTCCTCAAGATTTTTGGACTTGCGAATTGCCAGAACTCCATGAGTCAGTTTCTTCTGTCTGTCTCTGTCTCTCTCTGTCTCATCCCATTATTTCACTTTTCCTGGAAAACCACGATTAATCACATACCCCTGGCTAGTTGTCTTCATGTGTATTCTATTTCTCCAGAAAGATTATAGCTTAAAAAGAATCCATTGCATAGATATTCACTGGATATCTCCTAGGTGCTAGATAACAATGAAACAGAGTTTCTGTAGACTAACATCTCTCCCACTTCTTTTTCCTGTATAGTGGCCTTGATGTCACTCAACTCCTGTCTCCTTTCCTGTCTCTCCCACATCCCCTTTGGTGGAGGAAATCACAGCTCACTGCCACCATTTATAAATAGATGCAGTTTGAAAGAGTCTCCAGTTTCTCTCCCCAGGTCTACTTTTCAGTGTAGTATAAACCTTCTTGTCCTTTGAGGCCTCTCCAAGTTCTCTATTGAACTTCTCTGGACCTTCACCTTGAGCCCAGTGATAACATTTCATAGATTTTACTGTGTTGGGGTAAAGTCATTCACTGGGCATTACCAAACTTCCCAAGGACATGTCTTCTTGGTGAAGATGCATGGTTCAGCCATAGCCAAAGCCATTATGGTCAATTAGGGCAGACTGACTATATCCAATATCATCACTCCCTTTGATGAACAATGAAACCACACAGGTTCATCTGGGTATCTAGAAAGGACTCTCCTTGTTCTCCTTAGATGGAAATGTGATCATTTGATCATCAATCAATCAATCAATAATCATTCAACCAGTCAATCATCAATCTGGCCAGTAGAATACAAGTGGAAAGGTTATGTATAATTTCTGCCAACAACAGTACAGAAGCAAAGGCTGGGTGGGAATGAGGTCAACTTGAGTTGTCTGAGATTGGGACAACATGCCCAGAGTTTTCTGTGAGTAGGGCTTAAGGGCATTGAGGGGGAAGAAGGAGCAAGTAAAGGAAGGGAGCCCAAGCCCTTGAATATCTGCAGAGGGACCACACTGCTGCAGCAAGTTCAATTTTATTCTTTTTAACTTTAAAGACTTTTCTGAGAGAGAAGTGCAGAGGTTTGGTTACTGCCATGAAAGTTCTTCCAAGCAAACTTAACCCCTGACTAATCATGGACTTGGGTAAATATATCCCTCAATTACCCAACATGTTTTCCGTGTAATTCCTTCTTACAATGCAAGATAGGGTAGATGTCTTCACACCCTGTCAGCTTGGTAAGCCTGCCTGCCCAAACAGAGCTCTGTGTGACTTTACTCCCCTGGCGTGTCAGTACACACACTTCCCCAACCAGGGTTCAGGGCCTGAGCATGTAGGAGAGATAAATGCTGCAAGGTTTTTCAACCCACAGCAAACCAAACAACCCTGGGAACAAGGACAGTATGAGTCTCACTGTGGAATGTTCTGGCTTCTGTGTGGATCTTCCGCCAGGGGATTGCAGAGACTCCTTTCAGCTGCAGAGAGATTCAAGTTCCTACAATGCTGCACAGTAGTCTGTCTCAGGGACAAACATAATCCCAGCAGGGAAAAACTGTGCCTGGGTTTTGCTTATAAGTAATTACTAGGTACTGTATATTGAGTATGATATATTTTACTATGTGATCTTGAAGGGCAATACCATATTCCCTTGAAAGACCAAAGGATTCATGTTCTGGAAGCTTAGATAATGATTACAGTTCCAATGCTGTGTACTTCCACAAGTCAAATTTGATTTCTCAGAGCCTTGTAACTGTGAGCATTTATTCATTCATTCATTCATTCATTCGTTCATCCATCCATTCATTCATTCTATCATCTATCCATCTTTCATGTATACATCTACCATTCATCAATCATCTATCCATTCACTACTCATGTACTCTGAATCCACCATTCATCCAATCATCCACTTATCACCCATTTACTGTCTCCTCATTCACTACCTAGTTACTGTGTATACATTATCCAGTCATCATTCATTCATATATTAACTCACCTATCTATTTATCTATCTATCTATCTATCTATCTATCTATCATCTATCATCCATCAATCACTCATCATCTATCTATCCATCCATCAATCCTATATGTGATATATCAATCCATCTATCAATCCATCAATCATATATCATCATTTGTTATTTATCTATCATTTATCAATCCACTCGAACATTCATACATCTATTCCCTCTCCATTAAATAATGATTCATCCATCTACCACATCCACCATCCTCTAATGCATTATTCATTCATTACCCATCCATCCATGCATCATCCAGCCATTGCCCATCCATCTATCACTCATCCATTAGCCATGTGCCCATGCACCCATGCATCTATCCATCCATCCATCCATCCATCCATCCATCCATCCATCCATCCATCCATTTACCATCATAAGTCATCTATCTATCTATCTATCTATCTATCTATCTATCTATCTATCTATCATCTATCTATTTATCTATCATTTATCAATAATTCATCTATTATCCATCTGTCCATCACCTATCCATTTGTCACCCACCCATCCATCATTCATTGATCCTTCTACCAGCTATTCATCATCCATCTATCCATTCATCATCCATTGATCTATCAACCCTTCATTCATCCAAGCCAAGATTTATTAAGCATGAACTTTTGCAGGCTCTGTGCACACAAAGATGAACAAAACATATCTTCCCTGTAGACAGCTCACCACCTACCTAAGAGTTTACAGTAAATGTCTAAAAGCATAGAGTAGACACATATAACTAATGGGTTATCTTTAAGTCCTACCTTGTAAACTGCGTTTTCCTTTCTCTAAGCATGCCATAAAAAGCCGATGGAGGAACAGGCATGAAATTTGTCAACTGGTTACTATGGCCACTGGCAATAGCTGCTGAATCACAGACAGGCATTACCATGAAGGTGGAGGCATCCTTGGGAGGTTGGCTGCCGAGAAGGATCTTGTATCTTATAGCTCACCAGGTCCCTTATAGCTAAAGGGACCTCAGGCCACAGATACCTGTCTTTATGGTTGAAGATGCCTCTGTCAACCAGGAGAGAAATTTCAATATTTTATTGAAAGCATTTTGCAGCAGGAAATCCTTCTCTCTCTCTCCTTTTTCCCCTTGCTGGTGCCAGCATAATTTAACTGTGATTTAATAGCTCCTTTCATTTACTTGCTAAATTATGCCTTTCCATCACCTTCCCTTTGGGTTTTCCCTCTTTTGGTCCTACAACCTCCCATTATTTATTAATGCCCCATAATACATGACGGAGGCAGGCAGAACACAGTCGTTCCACCGTGATTTAGGGGCTCCTGGCAGTGAGACAGCAAGAACCGGTGCATATGCTTGGAGAGTCTCCCCTGTACTTGCCTTTTTAGAGCTGGGTCAGACAGCTCCAAGTCAACTTCTGTGTGAGCCCTCCCTTCCCTTCCCAGCCCACCCCCCTGGCCATTTTCCTGCTTGGAGCAAATTCAAACGCTTGGCTCAGAATGATGGATGAGTCACAGTTCATGTTTTTTTTCCAAGATTCAACTGCTAGAATGAGCATGCTCCTCAAAGCGTGCTTAACTGAAGGAGAGCCAAGAGGTAACTCAGCTTCCCTTCAAGGAAGGATCTCTGGGTGGGACTGGAAGATTTCAGACAGTCCGAATCTTGAGGGAGTCAGTTCATAAAAGACAAGCCCGGGAGATGGTTCTTTTAATTCTCTTTTGGAGTAGCTTGGAACATTTGACTGACAGGCTGAGTTGCTTAGGAGAGGGCTACACCTGGACACATAGTGTACTTCCTGCTCTAGAGCTTCAGGGTACCCCCAGGAATTAGTGAAAGGTGCACTGAGCATTCCCTACTGGTTCTTTTCCTTATTTCTTCAGGTGTGCTTTGAACTACACTCACACAAGCTTTCTCGCTTGGTAGATGACGTAGGGAATACCCTTCAGGTAATGAGCAGAAGAGCCTGATTGGTAGCATGCAAAATGGACTGAGCTTCCTTTGTGACTAAGTGTTTACGGGCCACATTAATATTTCATCATTTGGAGATGATAATATCGTTGAGACCTCAGCACAGTGCCTCGCATTTAAAATGCTTGCCTTCCTCTCACTATCAGCCTTCCAATGAATACAGATCTTACAAGGCAACGTTGGGTTGAGTGGACAGAGTAGCCAGGATGAGGCCTGCTCTCTCATGTACACTAATCAATAATTTATCTGAAGACCCTGAAGGAGCTGCTCAGCTTCTCCGGGCCTCAGTCTCTGCAGGTATAGATAGTTCCTGTGATAACCAGTATAATTTTGCTCCTGAGACTGCTTTAGTGGAGACTTGGAGGTACTGGTAGTCGTTTAAGGAAGGGATATAGGGATTACAAACTCAAAGCACATGGGTTTTGTGATTTTTCTGTTGGGTAACAATATCAAACAGGAGAATTTCTTCTGGCTCTTGGACACTTGAATCTTTTGTCCCTCTCCCCAGAGCCTTGATGTCTTCGGCTCACACTATGCTGGGCCTAACTGTAGAGCAACACCGCTGTACCAGCAGGCCCTTCCACTCTCCTTCATCCTGGGCTGCATGCACCTGTTTCATGGCTGTAAATGGTGACAAGAGCCTTGGAGCATGGACATTGCCCCCTGGAGACTTGTCCTGAGTTTCCCCGGGGGTCTCCACAGTCATTCTCCATCTGTTGAGCTACAGAGAAAGCTCAATGTCAGATGAGTGGAGCTGAGATAAAACAGCATCTGCAATGGTTACTTTGCTCCTCTGCCCCTCCAGGTGACCTCCTGCCTCCAAATCCAGCTGGCAGAGGTGGCAAAGAGAGGGTGTATATGCAGAGGCATTCCTTGTTCATTTTCAGCATACTCATCTGCCACAAGCTGACATTGTGGTGACCTCTGCAGTCCCCCCATTCACATCTCTGTGGCGCCTGGGTTTGCAATGACATGCTCATAGTTTCCTTCAGAAGTTTTCATTCCTATAGCTCCCAGGCTGGGGAACTTCAGAGGGCCAGGCTGCTCTGTAACTAACGTGAATGTGTAATCTGCCTAAGCCTTGACTAATGTGTTCCTTGCATTATTAAACACAGATTAAATATATATGGATATTTAAATGTAATGTGTTATTTCCCCAAATCTGGCTTCTTGGTGTTCCTGACTTACGCCTTTTCAGTGCTCATAATTGTCTCAGGGATCATGAATTACAGGCAGGAGCTGCAGCTCCTTTGGCTCTAAAGTCTTTGCCATCCCATTACATTTGTTGAAGAGATGCATCCATAGTCCTTCAGCCCAGAAAATTACTGCAGGGGTTCTTCTCATGGGGATGTACTTTTCTCCTTCTCAGACAGAGTTTACTCCCTGCCAGCAAGCAAATGCTGAGCTATATGGAGCCTTGTGGACTTGTGGGTTTGTGTCTGCTCTGCAGGAAAGCAAATCACCTAATAGCTAAACTAAGCTCATAGTGTTGTGCCCTGACCCCTCTTCCCTACTGTCTGCCAGTCCGGCAGTCACATGTCCTGTATGGGTGCTTACAGGATCCTAGGGAATTCTGTTTGCCTTTTTTTGTGTTTGATTCTCTCTCTCTCTCTCTCTCTCTCTCTCTCTGTGTGTGTGTGTGTGTGTGAGAGAGAGAGAGACAGAGACAGAGACACAGAGAGAGAGAGACAGAGACACAGAGAAACAGAGACAAAGACAGAGACGGAGACAGAGATGGTAGGCACAGAGAGACAGAGAGAGACAGAGAGGGAGAGAGACAGAAACAGAGACAGAGATGATAGACAAACAGAGAGGAAGAGAGGGAGAGAGACAGAGACACAGAGAGAAAGAGAGACAATGACAGAGAAGGAGATAGAGATGGTAGACACAGACAGACAGAGAGGGACAGAGACAGAGACAGAGACAGAAACAGAGACAGAGGGAGTGACTCTTGGATGTCCTTCTTCAGGAGCTCTTTGCCTTGGATTTGTGAACTCAGTCTTTCATTGACCCAGAACTCCCCCAAGCTAAACTATCCAATCAGCAAGCTCCAGGGATTTGCCTGTGTCTGCCTCCCCTGAGCCAGGGTTAGGAGCACACACTGTGCCTGGCTCTTTTGTGTATGCTCTGGGGATCAAACTCTCTGGTCTTCATGACTGCTAGACCAACACTACTGGCTGCTATCTCTCCCTCCAACCCTAATTTTTCTTTTCTAGTAATTGAATTTCTTTGGAAGAGAATTGCTTAAAACCTTAGCCCAATGGCATGGAGAATTTCCACCTATGGAAAGGAGCAGCATGAAGCCAAGCCTATCCAAATTCCTCCACTCTTGCCTGCCCGGGATTCCTCTTCACCAAAGGGCAGGATAGGTCTTGGTTACCTTCAAAGTCTTTGCAGGCTTCCCGCAGAGGAGCCAGGAGGGGTGGATGCCTAGTGTGGTTCTCTGTTTAGCCATGTAGCAGGTTTCCCTCTTGGAGTCTTGATTAATGTGTTCTGCCTGCTACCATTAGGCCAAGTTGTCTGTCTACGAGACACATTAGCTATGGTGTGTCAGACACTTCTATCCGGCAATAGCTGACTGCATTTCCTCCTAGCTCCTCTTTCAGGGGTTTCTGAAAACCAGTCGTGTGGAAACATTTACACCATGGGAATTGGCCTCAAAACAAGGTAGCAAAGTTGTTTTTCACTTGGGGAACTGATGCATAAAACTGACCAGCACAGCTGGACATGGCGAAGCATACCTGTAATCTAAACCTCTTTCCCCAGAGATAGAAACACAAGTAGTGTGGTGTTCAAGTCTAGCCTGAGCTGTATGTAGAAATCCTGTCTCAATCCTTACTCTCATCATCAAAAGGAAAAAAGAGACTAGCCATGTTATGTTGAAAGCTCTCTCAGAGTGGCTCTTTAAATATTTAAATAGGACTGAACACATGGGTTTTAAGCCTGGTAAGCCCTTGTGGCTGAGCACAGAACACATGTGAGACCTGAGCTTCTTAGTTTGCCTGTACAGTTATAATCTCTGCCAAGTATCACAGATTTCCTTACCTGCCTCTCTTCTATTATCATGGTTGTCTGCTATTACTTGTCCTCATAGCTAGGAGGCGCTCTGTCCCAGCCCCAGCCATCCCTGAATTGGAGGTCATAGTCCTTGTTTAAGGAAGGGAACTTGTTTTTCAGATTCCCAGGACAATTCTTGTCATTTGCTCTTTTCCAGTAGAAGATTCGGCAGAGCCAGGTGACCTTAAGACTTGCCTAGGAAGTATGAAAAGGGTGGGCCTGGGGACAGGGTTTGGGGACTGGGTTCAAAGGAACGATACTTGGCTGGGCCAGCTCCAGTTGCAGCCCACTTATCAGTTAGATTCTGAAAAACGCACAGACAAGAAAAAGGCCATGTTTGGTGGTCATGACATACAGCATTCTACATATTTGCTCACAGCAGCACCAGCAGGTGCAATCTTCCGTTTCTATTCTCTCGGGGCTTCCAAGCTTTTATAGCTTGTCTGCTGCCTTTCTCAGAGACTCTCCCCACCCTTACCCAGCACCAGCTAGCTCTGAGACATGTTCAAGATATAGAAAGAAAGCACTGGATCAGGGAAAAGTCTCTGATGACGCTCATGGTTATGGTCTGTGGCGGCTGCAGGTTGCAGAGAATTTGCGCCTACCTCCACCCCGAACTCTCTTTTACTCTGCGTGCTTCAAAGTGCTAACCGGGCCGCTCAAAGAAAGGGAGAGAATTCTCTAGATGTGAGGATGCCAAGCGGGGAGAGGCTAAGGCCCGAGGAATCCATCCTTTGTGCATCGCGGTTCTGACTCTTCAGGGGCTGCTCAGCTCAGGCGAGCAGGGAGTTAAGGTCTGAGAAGAGTGGAATTTTCCCTGTGGCCGTACAGACTTGTTTTAACCACAGGAATGAACACAAGATGCTACTTGTTCCCTCTGCTATTGTCTGGTTCCCTTTCCCTCCAGCAGGCAGCCAGGCTAATGTGTGACATTTCTCTAGGCATCCAGAGTGGTCCCTGCCCTCCTCTTTATAGCTTTTCAGCCGTCTTTCTCCCAGACCTTCACCAACCTCACCTTCAAAGGCTTTTCAATAAGTCAGGGCTGTCCTCTGTGGACTGGGCAGGGAAGGCATGTGGATTTGGGTTATTTATTAATTTTAAGATGTGTGCTCCCCGTTCTTCCTGTGCCGTCTCCCGCAATTCCTTCTGGCAACCTCAGAATTCTACCACTATCTCTTCCCAATCGCTAAGTGGGGTGATGGGCATCAGGCACAGGAACCGCCCATGCTGGCTGGGGCTTCCAACAGCCTCATCAGCACACTGAGAGGACAGCACTTTTCCTCTCAATTAATTCTCATTGCCAGCCCCCCAGTCTCTAAGTCCTTCCAAGCCTTGGTTAGAGGTCCTATTTTATGGATGTGCCAGTTGTCTAGTCTCTGTATAGCTCAGGGGCGGCCTCTACCCATCTCCAGCCCAATTCCATCATTAACCTTGAGTACAGAGGGACTCAGCTTTACTCCCAGATGGAAGGACAGACAGAGGGTGTAGGAGAGGGATTTCGTCACATACAGGTCCTCTCCCTTGGTTTCTCTATATTCCTGCCCTCCTTTCCCCCTCCTTTGCCTGGTTCTCCAGTTCTCTTTGCACACCAGGATGACAAATGACAACAGGAAAGTCAAGTAAGCCTGCAGCTGGGGACTTGCTTCTCCCTGCTGGTACTGGAATAGAAAACCTTCCTGCAGACAATGTGCTTTAAAAATTCACTTTAAAGCAGCATTAGAAAAATTAAAATATGTTTCTCTCCCCTTGGATAAGGTGCAAAGAAAGTTCAATGAGAAGCCAAACTTTGGTTTCAAATATAAGACACCTTTATTCTAATTATAATCATAATGATCCAATGTGTTTGGGATTTAATTATTTGGAATTAAAGTAAAGAAAGACATCCTATAATTATCATTGAACTTATCTTGAGGCACAAATCTAATAATTAAACACTTTCAGATTTTATTCAGTGAGCAATGAAATAGCAAAAGCACAGTGGATTCTCTTTCACCTTTGTAAAGAAGGTTCTAGAACTATGAGTGGATCACACTGGAAATACCTCAGAATCACCAGGTGTAAAGTACACTTGCCAACAAACTTGCTCTCAGGAACAGGGTATCCAAGCAGCTGAGGTTTGCTAGCAATTGGATTTGAATGACAAATTAATCCTTTCAGAGAGAAGTGGTGGTGGTGGTGGTGGTGGGGTTGAAGGGAGGAGAAAAGAGGGGAGAGAAGGAGGCCATTAAGACTTGAGAAGTAAACAAATGTTTTCTCAGGAAGTCCCTGAAGCTGACCAGATGCAAAAGGCTACTTCCTCCAAAATTATAAAAGCAGTAAAAAATGCTGAGAAGATTCTTCAAACTACCTACCAGTAATTTAGGTAACTCCAACCTTGTGAGTTATCACCCATGCTAGGGTAGACTTTTCAGCCATGCCCTGCTTCTGTAAGTAACCCCACATCAGACTCCTAGAACCCCAATAAGCACATTGGTTCAGCAAGTTAAATGTTACTGGTATCAGTTATTTTGTCTGACGTTGGGTCCTTCTCTGGAGTAAGTAGATGTTTGTTTATATCTTCTCGGGGAACACTCATGTATGGATCAGGATGGATAAATAAACTAAGTAACACCTAGGGAGAGGACACAGAATGCTCTCAGCATGCTGCTCAGCCCTGCACCATTCACAGCTGTCTTTGTGAGAGAATCATGTTAGACCTTGTAGAATGATGCTAAGTGGAGACATGAAGGAAATCTCAGAGATCATGGCACACGAAATGTAGTCATGCTTCCATTCCCATTCTCTTCAACTGTAGACTTCACTTAAAATTCACTGTTGGTCTTTATTATAGCCCTTTAGGAATTTAACACAATATGACGATCTAATTTAGGTGGTTAGACTCTAAAGTTTTACCTTGGGTCACCAACAGTTCTTTTAGCACCAGAGTCCTCTTCTAATTCCCTCAGCACAGATGCTTCCACAGCCCGAGTGCTCCAATTTATAGCACATGGTCCCTAAAGGTTTATGTTTCCTTGGGCAATGGCACCACACTCCAGGTCTTGAGGATCGAGTTCCATCTTTTTCTCAAGTCCAGTCAACATAGAGTTTGTGTCTATTTTATTGTCCCCAGAATTGAAGCTACTCTTAACAGGGACAACTGTATCACCTTTCTAACTGATCAGGAAATACTCTTGATGTTGTGCCATGCACAATCTTCATGCTGAACTTTCAGAGATAATTCTAATCATATCAGCTCATGCTCAGAGAGCCGTAAAAATGAAAAAAAAAAAGAGGAATGACCTATTTCTCACATTGTTGTGCTTCTCTCTGGACACAGAGTGCTCTCCCATCATTTGCTCTCAGCTCTCAGTGCAATCTTTCCCACACTGGTCCTACCCATAACTTCACCTATTGAAACTTTACTTCTTCAGGCAGCTTACTGCTTGTTCTTCAACCATTTTTCCTCGTCACCGCTGGTGGACAGGGTCTCTTTTCTTTCTGAAAGACTTTGTGTACATCCCTCCTTTGATGGTCATGATATTGCCCTGTGTTAAGGTTTAACCAATCACCACAAACACCGTGTCATGTTCATCAGTTTGAAAATGACACCCCCATGTGCTTATGCATCCTATGTGAGCTTACATGGTTTCCATCTTCCAGATGAGGAAAACTGAGGCTTGTCAGCTGGCAAAGAGACAGAAGAATTGAGCAGAAGAATCAGTGTGAATTCAAGTCCATCTTGTATCAAAGCGACTGCAGAATGTTAGTAGGTGGCTAGAGTTGAGAGAGGAAGAAGGAGCAATTGAAAGGTGGGGAAAGCTTTAAGGGAAACTTTGCAAAAAAGGAGAACACAGGTTGGGCTGTGACAGCCAGACACTTGAGCAGGTGCAGAGGAGGGCCCACTGGGCAGGAGGACAAAGGAAAGTGTGGTAGAGGGGCTACAGTCATTGCTGGAGTCAGTGGACTGAAAGGCAGGCTGCACCCTTTGCACAGCACTTCCCTGCCCCTCTATCCTACTCACATTTACACACCAGAGAGGAGGAGGCTGTTCAGCACAGGGCTTATCTACTCCAGGAAAAGCCCTGGGACTAACATTTTCAGCCACTTTCAATTCCAGTCATTAGGTGTCCTGTCTGGTAAGCGGAGTCTCTCTCCTCCTGGGCAGCCTAGCTGTTCCACACCAGACTCAGCGTGTAGTCCTCTTTGAGAAAGTTCACAACTATGTCTCAAGGCAAGGTCAGTGTGGACCAGCACCTCCATGGGATGTAGGCTGAGTGCCAGGGGTCTTTGTCAGTGCCTACTCTTCCTTCTACACTCCTGACCCTCACTCCCAGATCCACATGGGCGAAGGCTGCTGTAGAACCTGTGGGCTAAGATCTCCCTGGGACTGAGCTCTGTCACCTAGAATCTCAGCTCCAAAGAATAGGGGGAAACCTAATTAAACAATTTTACCAGGACAGAAGGAGGCGAGTCCTGGCATCTCAGCAGAACAGGAAGAAGCAGAGACCTTGTTCTGAAGGCGTAAAAAGCCTTCTTCTGCTTAAAAAGCTAGTGAATTAAATAAGGCCTGACTCACAACCCTGATTAGCGATTGCTGTCAAGGCTCTGGACATAGTCACACAAAGCCGTTGCTGTTAAGACCATGATATTAACCCCAGATGCTTCTGTCTGAGCAAATGTCTCTAAGAGATAACAGTCAAGATGGATTCATAACCCTAACCAGAAAGCTAGGCGTGCTAGTGAAGGCCTGTAATTCCCGTACTTGGAAGCTGAGGCAGGAGGATTACTATAAACTTGAGACCAGCCTCAGGAAATATCAGACAAATATGCAAAAATGGATGAGAAAAGGTATCAGTGAGTATTGGCGTTGTGTGAGGAAGGGCCTATGGAGTCAGCAGCTGTAGCAGGATGACAGGACAGATCGGCAGCATAGCCTTTAAACGCCAAGGTGCTGATCTGCATCTGTGGGTTAGGAGGGTAAAAGACTTCTACTGCAAAGCCAGGAGAGTGCAGCAGAAGATGCTTAGCTAGGTTTTCTATTTAAAGAAGAAAATAGAACTTTCACGATTTAATCTTTTTAGTATTTCCCACTATTTCTGTAATAAGCAGAAACACAAATTAATACAGAATAGATTAGCATCCCTTCTTCAAAATGTCCACATCCCACTTCCTCAACCTGAGAATATTTGAGGCCACATGACTTAAGGACTTCACATATGTGGTTAAATTAGGGATTCCCATATAGTGTGGTCATCCTGGCCTTTGTATGGAAGGGGTTGGCGTTCTAGAAACTTGAAGGGGCTACCCCACTGATGGGAAAAGAAACAGCCTAGGAAGGCTGAGGAGTCTCAAGAAGTAACACAGCTCTACCTTATTCTCAGCCTCATGAAACTCATGGCCTTGGAACTGCGATACTAAAGTTTTGATAATATTTTTGCCAGCAATCATGTCAAACCGAATCAGTATGTTTTCAGACTGAAAAGCCGTGCCCATGAGCCTGGTCTGATGCTGTTCCTTTTACAAACACTTTCTGGAAAGCAGAGGCAGAAAAGGAGGATGGGGGGTTGAAGACTCGGTGAGCTCCAGAGTGAGGCCGTTTTCTTAAAAACCAAACAAGCAATAATTTGAACAAAGCTTGCTGTCCATAAGGGGGTTATTGGGTAGAAGGCAGAAGAGAGATGGGGAGTGACCTGGTTCAGGGACAAGCCTTCTCAGACCACAATTAAGTTGTGGGCCACTAGTAGACTGAGTTTAAGAAGAATTAAACTGCTTGAACTTTGCTCCCAGAATGCTTTTAGCTGTTAGAACATTCTCCTTTAAACTCTGCAAAGCCAGGGGTCTGTATTTACTTGGCTCACTTCTCTATCCCTGCCACTCAGCATCTAGCCATCCCATAGCTACGGCATGCTTTGAACGGGCAAAGGCATGACTGGAATTCCAGAAGCTTCTGCGCACATCTGAGGATACTTTTCCTCAGTGGTGGGGATTCAGGGCTGATGTCTTTGTTGCCTTCTGTCTGTAGAGCTTAAGGCAAGCTGGCCCTCCATACTCAAGTCTTGTTCTTCAGTGTCAGCATTTGGACACATACCAATCTGCAGAGCTACCATAGGCCCTGCTCTGAAGTGGTAGTGGGGTCCTTGGTGTGCTGGGGGTACCTGCTTAGACCTCAGGAGGATCCCAGTTCCACATGCTTTGATAATGCCATTGGCTGGTCTACAAAGATGATATGTAGGGCCTCAGGACATGAGTGGGCACAAAAGGGTTGTCTTGTTGCCCCATGTTTTCTGAGCTCAACTCTACTTAGATAATTGTTTCACCAAGTGAGGAGTCCTGAGAGACTTTGTGGGGGAGAACAGAGGCTGGTTTTGTTTGCATTTTCTCATATATTATATCAGCAGGTCCTCACGGTATATCCCAAGGTGGCCACATTGCTTATTTTTTGCTGGGATCAAACACCATACAGAAACAACCTAGTGGTGTCGGAGAGTTCTTTTGGCTCAGGCTTTCAGAAGTTTCAGCCCATGTGCGGTCATTTGTCTGTGTGCTCCTGGGCCCTTATGTAAGGCTGAACATCAAGCCAGACAAGGGTATGGAAGAGGAGATTGGCTATGTCATGGCCAGCAGAAATCAGACTGAGGAAGGGACCATCTATAACTTTAGAAGGCACACCTCCAGTGACTTACTTCCTCCGGTGAGCTCCTACTTTCTAAGGTTGCCAGAGCTTCCCCAAATAGCATGGCAGTTGCGTTTTAAGCATTTAATATACAGTTCCTGTGGAATCCAGTTCACAGTCAAACCATAACAGCTTTGTGGGATTTCAACTGCTGACCCGTGGCAGAGAGGACAGGCCCTTACCCAAGTATACCCTCACATATTCGCCCTGACTTTCACCACAACCTTTCTGTTTGGTGTGCTGTGTTACTGACAGAATGTAAGATGCCTCAGTGAGTGCAGACAGACAGGAGCATGGGACCGATACAAAAGCCTTCCAAGGAGAAGGAGAGCTTGGCAAGGAGCTGGGCTGCTCACAAAGGCACTGCCAGGTCTATACCACACCATCCCAGGATCCCTGTTAGAAACGGAATCACAGAGGCTGGTAGTAAAATGTGGTCCCAAATGCTCAATAGAAGAAATAGAATAGAGATAAAATTAAAATGCTAAAGGGGAGTATCACAGAAGGGGGATAACGGAAGTCCAGTTGGCAGGGTAGTGTCTCCTGTATCCTAAATCAACAGAATTCCTGACTGCAAGGTGCAGAACAGAACCAGTCCCCAATTAGCAAGGCAACCAAACATATTTGCCTTTTATGCCAGGGAGCAGGGGACTGTCTAAGCGCCCTCTGGGATTTCTCCCAGCAGGGACTTGGCTCTTCCTTGATCATATGTAGCCACTGCTCTATCCTGTTTTCCTCTAGTAGAAGGGGCGGAACTACTGTCCCCCACCCCATGCATATCAGAGGGAAGAGCAGGGACTTGGTTCTCTGGTAGTTTATCTGTCTAGGTGTGCAGTACAAGGGCACTAGAGTTTACTGTGTCAGGCACCTAACACTGTCTGTTTCTTCCTCTTTTCATCTCCAGGGGACAAGGGTCACGGGGCTCAGTGTTAGATCCTTGCAGACTGACCCATGGCTGTAGGAAACAGGGGAATCTTTTCAGAGCAAGGTGCCAGACAGCCTGATTGAATGGGAGGTTTCATTTTGTTATTTAAAAATGAAATCTTGGTTCTAAGGCCCTGACTTGCCTGTGGCTTTTTAAAAGAAAATTAAACATATGGAAGTTCCTAAAGGACTAATACTTGGGGCTCCCTGATGGACAAAGGGAGCAGACTCTAACCTTTGTGTGATTTTTTTCTTCTTCTGTGCTTACTCTGTTTTGCCTTCCTCCAAAGGGCACTGAGCCCAGAGTCTAGGAGTTTGCCATTTACTTCTTACTTAGGGAAATACTAGCGAGCCTTCTTTCCCACAGACATCACAAGCTGGCCTGAGTTCTGGGAAAGCTTCACGGAGGTCTCTGCAACTCAGGGAAGGACAGTGCCAACCTCGGCAGAGCAGAGCAGGGGGCGGCCATCAAGCCCTTAGCGCCTGCCACTGCATTCTGAACACTAGGTGGCAGCACGGAACTTCCTAAGACTCCAGAAGAGGAGAAGCTCAAACTGAGCAATTCCCCCTTAAGAAGGGCACGCACAGAACCATGCAAAATGGGAGCAGTAATTCTGGGACGTGGCTAATCTCTGTAAGTCACCCGATTGCAGATACAAGTGACAGCTGCAATAGGGGTGATGTTCTCTCATTCGCTGTGTCACCAGGATGCTATTTCGAATCTTCTTGAGATTAGAAAAAGGATTACAATTGCCCCCAGAGCCTTGCTATGTAATTTTTATCAGCCTTGATCTCTGAGTTCCCCCAGGCTCTGTGTGTGTGTGTGTGTGTGTGTGTGTGTGTTCACGCACATGTGTCTATTGTCTGTACATGCGCAAGGAATAGCTCATGGTGTGATGTAAGGTTCTTATAAACAATAAGGTTTTGCCATTAGGTCTGTATTTCTAGCCTGGTTCCTTGCTTCAAGACTCTTGGCTTCTCAGTTGTGCTCATTCCCTTGGATTCTGTGGCATAGCATCAATTTCATAGCCATGTAGTCAGTGCAGCATAGGGCCACAGAACAAAAAAAGATTCTCCATCTTTATTTTAATGCTCCATGGTATCATTGTTCTAAAACATTTAGTGTTTTTTGAACAAGGGACTTGTATTTTATATAGATATTGTGACCAAGTTGACATATCCCCTAAAGCTCAGGAGATGAATGAAACACACAAGTTTCAGAAAGCTCCTGAAACTTAGAAGATTCATGGGTCCCACCTCAAAGTTGTATAAATGTAGACATCTCCAAGTTGAGCAGGGAGCTCCATGGGTGCATCTTTTATAAGTTGTTGCTCCTGGTGAGGTGGACTTTTGGGGGATACAGCTGTCTTTTAGCCCTAGTGTTCCTGAAAGTTACCCCAGTGACATATTGGTTCATTAGGACAGACTTGGGTGGGACTGGTTTCTTGGATCTGTTGTCAGCACCCTATCGGGGGTAAATAGATGTTTGCTCACATCTCCCCAGAAACACACACACACACACACACACACACACACACACACACACACACACACATACACACACACACACACACCCCACATTTCCACTGTGTCTGGTCTCCACACATCACACAATTAGCCCTACTGCAGAGAAGCATGGCCAGGAGTGAATTCTCATCAAAATCTTGCCTATTCTCTTTTCTTAACTTAGAAGAAAGCTATACAAAGTGTGGGCTTTGGGTCAGATGGGCTTGTGCTGCTTGTGGAATGTCCTTGGTATTCTTCCTGAGGCCTCCTCCTCACTGGGAGAGCAAAGCTGTCCTCTTATTATGGAGAACAGTGACCATTAAATGTCAACAGGCACATACCACTGTCCAGCACTTTGTAGACACTCAGCAACATCACTTGTCTCTGTACCCATCAGTCCTGGACATTAGCACCAATTCCTTCTAGGTTATCTCCCCTACCTAGCAGATGGACCCAGCTGGATTTAAATCTTGGTTACATTTAAAAGTGAAGCAGCATTATGGCCAGCTCTACATTCCAATTTCCTGTCTGTTAAAAGAGTTCCTTTGTTTTTAGACAAGGTGTTGCTATGTTGTCCAAGTTGTTTTGGAACAGTCTGTGTAGCCCAGTCTGGCCTGGAACTTATCATTCTCCTGACTCAGCCTGTTGAATTCTGGGATTACAGACTTGTGTCAGCTACACTTGGCCCTTGAAAGCAGCTTATGATGCCTAGGTCTCTGTTTAAGGCAAGAGATGCATGGCCACATAGTTCTAATTTCTGTACCTTGGGATAGCTGCTTGTGTAGAACTTCCTACATGTTCTAGAACTTCTTTTGAAGAGAGTTTCTGATGGAGATGCCTGGAGATGCCCCTTCCAGACATCCCTAATTAGCTTGATATATTGTACTGTTGTAAGGTCTTCTCTTCCAAAGACCCAAGGACACCTGACAAACGGCCATTAATTCTGGCCTACCAGTTCAGCCTATGACAGATCTCTTGCCTGGGCACGTTTGGGAAGCCTGGAGTTCACTGTCTACCTCTGTTCAGGACTCTTCTGTGGTCTTCAGTAGCTCTTGTGGACCTCAATCTTTCATGTGCAAGCTGTGGTTAATAAGTTACTGATGGAAATTACTCCTGTGGACAAATGCTATGAAAATGAACCAGCATGGAAGCATTTCTGTTAAGAGCAGAAAAGGTTTCACAATGGAAAGAACTGAAGTACTACATTCCAACAGTTATGCTCAAGTCAAAAATCAAGGCTACCCTAAACAATATACTCTTGCAGGCAATGAAACTTCCTGTTGCTGAGCCTGGTGTGGGAGTGTTCAAGGGACAGAAGAAAATTCCTTTAAACACCAAGATGGTTACAGGTCATTTGCTCTCAACTCAAAATATCAGGGAGCACAAGAGGCCAAGTGAGTCCTCACTGGTCTCTTCTGGGCTTCCATAATCATGCCCAGATATTTTCGTGAACTTGCCACCCTCTAAATTTTTATAGTTTTTGATAAATGTCATCCCCACATGTTACTGAGTTTGGACAGATCATATCTGTTATGTGCAACAACACCCTGCCTTCTTCTCATTTGAGGGAGGGGTAGGGCTAGTAGATGTGTTCTCCACCTGGCAAGCACCATGCTCTGGCCTTAGGGAATCGCTGTAATGAGTGCCAGTATAAGAGGGTGGTCTAATCAGTCTGCTGCTTCAGGAGGCAGGCTTTACAACATGCTAAGAACATTCTGGAGTACTCTGGAGTGTGGCCTATGCTGACTGCTATGCTTTGGCTCTGGAATGTTCCTCAAAAGTTCATGTGTTAAGAGCTTAGATTCTATCTGGGAGCTATTAGAAGGTAGTAGACTCTTTAGAAGTAGGGTATTATGGTCATCTGGGGACATGCCTCCCTCTTCTCTGTTTTGCTTCCAAGTCATTTGGTGAGTAGCTTTGGCAAATGACCCTGTTGTGACGTGACCTTCCTGGTAGAGGTCCAAAAGCAATGAGCTTGCACAAATCATTGACTGCAACCTCTAGGGCAATTCTCTCTCTCTCTCTCTCTCTCTCTCTCTCTCTCTCTCTCTCTCTCTTCTCTTCTCTTCTCTCTGTCTCTGTCTAACTCTCAATTTCTCTCTCTTCTCTCTGTCTGTCTCTCTCTTCTTTCTGTTTCTCTGACTCTCTTCTCTCTGTCTGTTTCTGTCTTTGTGTCTCTATCTCTCTCAATCTCTCTCTTCTCTCTCTGTCTCTCTCTCATCTTTCTGTCTCTGTTCCTGTCTTTCTCTCTCTCTCTCTTCTCTCTGTCTCTGTCTATCTCTCAATTTCTCTCTCTTCTCTCTGTCTGTCTCTCTCTTCTTTCTGTTTCTCTGACTCTCTTCTCTCTGTTTCTGTCTTTGTCTGTGTCTCTATCTCTCTCAATCTCTCTCTTCTTTCTCTGTCTCTCTCTCATCTCTCTGTCTCTGTTCCTGTCTTTGTCTCTCTCTCTCTCTCTCTCTTGCTCTCTCTCTCTCTCTCTCTCTCTCTCTCTCTCTCTCTCTCTCTCTCTCTCAGCTGACTACCTCAGGCACAAGCTATAGTCAGAGAGCAAGCAAACTGGTTAAAGCAATCTTTCCTAAAGAGAGCCTGAGTGAATGTGCTTGTTTGGTGCTGGGGCTGAGGATGTAGCTCAGCTTTGTAAATATGCAGCTCTGAGTCTGAGACATCAAACCCATGTGGAAGAAGACAGGCATGATGACAACTGCTTGTTCTTCCAGTGTTGGGGTTTGGAGTCAGCTAGATCCAGGGCTTTACAGCTACATAGTCTATTTGGGGAATTCGAGGCCAGTGAGAGACCCTGCTTCAGAAACACAAGGCAGACTGTAACTGAGAATAACACCCAAGGTTGTCCTCTGGGCCCCATCTCCACATCTACATATACACTCCCAGACCCAAGGGTATTTTTTTCTCTTCCTCCCTCCCTTTCTCTCTCCCTCCCTCTCTCTCTGTTCCAGTCTCTCTGTGTCTCTGCCTCTGCCTCTGCCTCTCTCTCTCTCTCTCTCTCTCTCTCTCTCTCTCTCTCTCACACACACACACACACACACACACACACACACACACACAGGCGATCTCTCACTTAATGAAAGGATACAGCTTTGCTACATTGATGAAAAGATCCTTCTATAAGTAACCAATATGTTACAGTAGCTACTGACAGGAGCTTAGCTTTCTTGAGTTTGCCTCGGAAGGGACCCCTGGAATCTCATGGCAAACAGTGTCTGAGACAGAAGAACAGCTTCGTCTTCTAGTTCTCAATCCCAGCCCCCTTCAGCATTGTGACTCACTCCTCATCCTGACTGTGGCCTTCACAGCAGGAGGCTGGCTGTGACCTGCTCTCTAGACATCAAACTAGCGGAAGTGGAGCTATGGCTCTGAAATCTTTCTCTAGGGATGAGGATGGACAGGACTCTATTTCTGAAACCCATAAAGCTAATGGTCTCTAGAAGCAGCTACACTTCACTCCTACGCTTTGAATAATCTACTTGTGGTGATACAATTAGTAAGTCATTCTGTCTATCCTCCATCTCTGGATTGTGTTGTATACAATAATAATCATCCCATGCTGTGGCCCTTTAGTGTTTACCAAGCATTATAGAAATGGCTTTCATTTATTCTTTCCCCAAATATTTCAGAATGGTGGCTGCTGTCTCCAATTTCCTAAACAAGTGGAAGGTCAGAGAGGCTGCAGCACACCTCAAAATACACTGTATGGAATGGGGCCCTTATCATGCATCCATTCTCCAGCAAGTTCTTGGAGGTGAGGAATTTCTACCACTTCCTCCTATACAGGCAGTTCTCAGGACCATGAGATGTTTGCGAAATCCCACGTTCTGTTTATAAACCTGGGGTCCTTGCCCTCCTCTATTCCATTGAGAGCATTCTATAGCTCTATATATCTGTAGATCACCTCACAGTCCCATGCAGCACCCTACACTTTGGCTTTCAGTTCCACCACTGGGTGAGCCATCTCTGACATGCATCTTCCCACACTGAGCTGCTGAGATGTCTCTCTGTGACACACATAGAGAACGTGCAGCAGGCAACACCCTGGAAGTGACGTTATTACTTCCTCCTTGCTGTGCCTCTGGTTCTTTGTTGTTTGAGAGCATCCCTGGGAGAGGGCATAGGCTCACACATGGATCTAAGTTGCAGCTGGTGTTTTTCCCAGGGAAGGCACTCTCTTTCTAAGATCCCCAACAAGTCATAGAAAAAAATCTTAGAAATACTCAGAAGGAGGGGGAGGGGTACTGTGGGGCCCATCAGAGGGTGGGGGAGGGGTACTGCAGGGTTCAGAGGGTGGTGGGAGATAGATACTGAAGGGTCTGTCATTGGGGAGGGGAGGGATGCTAAGGAGCATCAGAAAGTAATGAATACAAACTCAGGGTAGCTGGAGGGTAGTGGAGGGATCCTTGTGGGAGACGAATCAGAGGCCAATAGAGGAAGACTCAGCGGCCAATCAGCTGTGGGTTGTTGTGTCTCTGATGATGTAAAATTCTTTTATAGTCCATGCTATGCCCCTCAGAGGCCTAAAAAGCAGCCACAAGGTGCTGCCCACGAAACTGATTAGTTCAGAAGTGCCAATGCCTTTTACATGGGCAGCTTGTGCTGTTTCCGGCCTCTTGGCTGCATCCGTTGGCTGATTATGAATTATCTTCAAATGGCATTTTTGCCTTTTATTGCACTCAGTGATGAATTATGAGTCCAAGGGACCTGGCTTCACATGAGTCAACTTGAGTTTTGCCTCTGTGTGAAGTTGGTAAAGTTACTTTGCTTCTCCAAGCCTCAGCTTTCTCATCTAGAAGACAAGGATGAGGAGGCCCATCGGCCTCATAGTGTGCAGCTCTAATGTGCAACTAGGTTTAAAGCTTCACTGTAGCGACTGGCCATAGTGAATGTGTCTGGATTCATTGCTGTATGATGGGTAGTGCTCTTTGGACAAATTTCTTCTATCTATAATATTGGTTGGGCTTGATACATCTAAAACAGTGGTCCTCAATGTGCGGGTTATGACCCCACATTTTAGATATCCTTCATATTAGATAGTTATATTACACAATTCACAACAGTAGCAAAATCACGGTAATGAAGTAGCAACAAAATAATTTTACAGTTGAGGGGGACACCACAACATGAGGAACCATGTGAAAGGGTCGCAGCTTTAAGAAGGTTGAGAACCAACCTTTTATCCCTACAGGAATAAAAAGGAGAAAAAGGAGTTTGTTTGCCTCAGGTGTTGGACAATGTCCATCCTTTGATTTGGTTCTGGTTCCGTGCGGTATGCTCCTGATGACGTTGTGGCCAAGCATTTATGCCTCTGTTAACAGCCGTTCAGGTAGCTGCTTTGGTGTGAAAACTGAAGATTGAAGTTTATAGATTGAACCTCAAATTACTCCTAGCAGCCCAAATTGCTGGATAGAAATCTAATCTCATAAATATTGGGGAAATATTCCAATTTCCAGAAGCTGGTAATAAACTTCAAAGCTGAGAGTCAAGGTGGAAACCCCTTCTTTGGAAATGTTCCAGAAAAGACAAGGTGTGGATGGGGAAGCTTGCCAGAGGCTCAGATCTTGGTATTCCAACCATCTTTTATATTGAAGTGGGATAGAGTGGAAGCAGAAATGTAGGTTTGGCTGTCCTTTTGGGCATTTGGCACATCAGCTAAACACTTGGGTGAATGGGTGCTGAGTGGCTGGGGAGCAGGTAGGTGATGATCCAAGCAGCCACTGCTTTTGTTAGTACCCTCAAAAAAGCAGCAGAGCGCAGCTCAGAGAAACACCCAGAAAAGGGAGCAGCATTTGTAACCTGTGTGGGTGTGGGGTGGAGGAATTCACTGCTGACAAAGGGATGCTTTTCTTCTAGAAGCCGACTTTACCGTCTGTTGACATGCGCTGCATCCAGATTGGATGGACAGCCCTCTCTTAGAGACGCTTTGAGTGAAACATTCACTGCAGACCCTGGAATTGTTCAAAATATTAAGATAAACATTGTTTCTTTGCAGCGAACACAGACGGTGACAGAAAAACACATATATAGAAACATGAGGAATGATTGAAGTCTTTCATAATCCACCAAAGAGTACCAATTAGGCCTTTGCTGCTCTAATTCCATGTTGTCATTTTGAAACACAGTTCAGAATGGCATACAAACAATTTAATTCTCACTTTTTAAATATAACAATTAAGCAAAAGCATTTCCACATGGTTTAAAATGTTCATAAGCAATAGGGATGGCATTATAACATCCTGTTTACTTCTGTACGTGGTTCGACTAAGCCATCGCAGCATTGGCACACCAGCGCTTCAGTGTGTCCGACACCGATCTGTAAGATTTATATTTGTAAGTTCATCTGTTTCTCCAAATCACAGCGTGAGGCCTGTGCTATTGATAAACTCGTTTACAGGGAGGACCCTGGAGGGGAGGCCGTTGCTAGAGGTCACTCCGCTGCCAAGTGACAGGGGTGAGATTTGAACCAATGCAGTTGGTGCTTCAAGGGCTTTTGGCAGGACTCTCCCACTATTCAGGTGCTCTACTCTCATCGATGGTCAGAATACTCTTTCTTCTTTACAGAGAATGTCCATGAAGGAGGCCTCACCCCTTTGTTACATTCAGGAGTCAGTGCCTTCAGCCCGGTTGGCTCCTGGAGGATGGTTACCGTGGCTACGGTCACATACGACTCAGGATTCTGGGGCCAATACTGACCTGAAAGCTCCCGCTGTAGGTAACAGAATCAGCATCAGAACCTCTTTCTGATTGCTCTCTAGTCTTTTCCTTTCTATTTTCACACACACACACGCACACACACACACACACACACACACACACACACACACACACACACACACACACACACACACACACACACAACACACACACACAACACACACACACAACACACACACACACACACACACAACACACACACACAACACATACACACACAACACACACACACACAACACACACACACACACACACAACACACACACACACACACGCACGCACAAAAACATCTTTCTAATGAAGAAAGACAATGAAATCTTTTAAAAGGTCAGTGTCTAGACAGTGTCATCGCTGGTAGAGATGGGGACTTATTAATTATAGCAGATTATCTTCTGCCCATTTCCATCTTTATGGCTTGGCTTAGAAAGCCTTGGGTTTTTCAGAAGCCTTTTAAGTGTCAAGAAGGGACATCGTACCCCTTTTGTATTGGTCCTTAAGAGGAGGATTCTGCATCTGAAGGGTGAGGGGTAAGGGTGGCTCATCTGTTTCTAGACTTCTCAGCATAGAGGTACACTTTTTCCTGGGACTCTGCTCCTCTAAACTCAACCTTGACCTAACAGGAAATGCCCCTCCCACTCCTACTCCCTAATGCTTCAGCATGCTAAACCATCCCCAACCTTATCTCCAGGGGAATTCTACTTTGACAGGCAAACTACTAGGTTTCCCTGGAGCCCAGATAGATTTCCAGGAGTAGACCTCTAGCAATGGGTGAAAAGTAGAGGTGAGGATACAGGTTCCACATAAAAGGTCTGAGACTCTATCCCAGGGCGGTAGGATGGAAGAACTGGGCGAGGAAAACCAGTTCACGCTGGTGGCTAACTGGAGGGCCTCACATTTATCTGAAATTTCAACTCGTGTGATCTTGGTTCTCAGTTGGTGTTGTATGAGAGAGAGATGATTAGATTCAAAGGGCCTAATCTCATCAATGAATTAATCTATTGATAACTTCATAGCTAAATGACTATTAGTGAGGGACACCAGTTGGGTGAAGTGGGTCGCTGAGGTGTGTCCCTTTAAAGGGCCTTCCTTGTTCCTAGCCCCTCATGTATTGCATGTCTTGCTCTCTCAGACTAAACCCTGGTGAGTGGTTTTGTTTTATCAAGTGCCCCTCAGATGCTCAACCTCACTTTGTGCCCAGAAACAATGTAATAGACTGACAGATCTCTGAAACCATGAGACATACAAACCTTTCCCCCCTTCAGCTGTTTTCCTCGGGCATTTCGTCACAGTGATGGAAACCTCGCTAGCACCATGGCAGAAGAATACAAATCACTTAGGGTACGTGAGTAATACTGAGAGTCACAGGAACGGAAAGGCAGCTTTGTGGAATGTTTACTGTGGGACTGTGAACCAGGCCGTTGAGAGTTTTACTGTCCTTTGATCAAAATAAGATTCTCTGAAACATGACAGAAGTTGGAATCCTTTGAATGTTGATGTTGCAATGGGGATGAAGTTCTCAGATGAAATTAAGACATATATTTCCCTGAACATTAAATTTGACTCCATAGATGTGTGTGGGAATAGAGGGATTTCTCTTTATTGTACCAATCCTGAGGCAGGTAGGGGTAGCGTTTGTGCAGCTGCAGGGGTCAGTCATACATGGAATCTGTCAGATCTGAGAGATTTACTTCTGTCCCACATCTGTGTGCTACCCTGATGATCTCCTGCTGGTCTCCCTGGACCTGCTTTTCATGCTCCAGTTTGTGATACTGCAGACATGCATGTCTGAGAGAAAGAGAAAGCCTTGCATCTTGGCCAGCTTGGCCAAGCATAGCAACCCATGAGCCAGGAAGTAAGAATTTGATATTCCCCTTTCAAACTAGCTCCTATGAAGAAGCATGCACATGCTGGGCTAGAGGCTCCCAGGGAAGGAATCACCAACAAAGTAAACGGAGTGTCTGAATGCAGGTGAGTCAGCTGCACAAGCAGAGCCAGGAACTCTGCAGGAAGGTGGTTAGCTCTGGTGAGAGCCCATCAATGGCCCATACATACTCTTTCAGTTTCTGCAGCTTTCTGTGGCACACAGGCCTTTGTGGAACACTGCGGATGCCACCAGAGCTAGGGTAATACTTGTGGTCATGTGAGGACAGAGGCACAGACAGCCACTGAGTGAGTTGATGAAGTTTGGGCAACACAGTTTATTCTATTTCTGGGCTTCCTTTCCACACAGCTCAGGGAAAGCTGTCGTTATTTCGCTGAGTGAGATGAGGGAGAAGAAACAAGTTAAGTGTCAGCTGCACAGTGTAGTCTTGAAGAAGGTTGGCAGGAGCCAGCAGCCATCCCAGCTGTACCAATGACACTCCAGTTCTCCCATTTGGATTCAGGCTTCAGCAGATAGACTGACTGCCACGTGTCTGCCTTTCCTGGCTCACGTTTCCCAACAGCCACAGATAACTTGGATGAAGTTATTAGTGAATCTGATTGTCTACCTTCAACATCATACATAAACATGCATGCTTATCTGTGTGGCTTTCTGGCCACCATTGAGAATAGGTAGTGAGAAGGTCGTTATTATCTAGCCAAATATGGCACCCTGCTGTCTTTCTGAAGCTATGTGGCTTCTTGTCTTGGGTCTGTTGGCATGAATTCCTCACAGGTTTTCAGACGTGTCAATTTTAGCATGGAATTCTTGGCGGATTTGTCAGGCAGAGAATAAATCAGAGGTCCATACCCTGACTATTAAGGAGAATAGGAGGCTAATTACCAAGATTTCAAGCTCATTAACAAAGCCAAAAGCCACAGAATCTGAGGTAGAGGGCACACACTCACTGTTAGGGGGACCTTATTGGTGGGAGGTGAACTTTGTTCCAAGGACTTGGTAGCATGTTTTAAGGCTGGGGCAGGGTCTGCACAAACATACACATACATCTCTACCAGGACTTTCAACTTCAGAGCAGGCTCCTTGGCACTTTGGCATTATCATGGGGATATTGGGGTGCAAACCTGTCCTTGCAAAGGCCATGCTTTTGGAAGACCATGTGAAAACCCAACAGGTCCCTATTTGGGATGGGTAATTATGGAGGCCAGACTCACAGGACCTGAGGCAAGCTTTCCGTTATCCCTTGCTTTCATGCGCATTTGAAGGAGAAACTGAAGTTGCATAGCAACCAACACATTTCTAGATTATGAGGGGCTCTCCAAGGCACCGATGACAGAGACTGCCCAATGGCAACTAGGTTGAGACAGGAGGATGCCACTCTCCTGAATGCTTAAGGCAGGTGCTGGACATCTGTGTCTCTGCTGGATCCCAGGTCTCCCAGAAGGTTCAATCAGAAGCTAGGCTTTAAACCTCACCCCTGAGTCCCAGCATAATTACAGGGTGGGTGTGCTTTTAAGCCAGGGACAGGAGAATGGCTTTTAAAGAGGGAAGGTGAGGTTTCTCAATTTAGTTTACTTGAAATACCTCGTGAAGAGTTTCAGATTCTAAAACGGAGTGTAGCTGGCGTTTGCTTAAGTTTAGGGGATGGTGTAGCTTTCTTGGTCTCTGAAAAAGAATAAAAGCTACCCCAGACTCCCACCAGCCAACTTCATAGCAACATTTGCAGTGACGAGGATGAATCTGAGCCAGCGATGGAACATTTGTGGAATGCATGAGGGACTGGAAACCAAGCTGAGAAGTGTTCCTCGTTTGAGACTTTAGAATACTGTTAGGGCCCTCCTTCCCCACCCCCACCGCCAGCAGTTGATGGCTTGTGTACAGCTGCTGTTTGCTTGCCTCTGAAACAATGAATTCTGAGCCCACAATGCAGCACACATCCAGAGAAGCTTTACGCTCTTCTGAAAAGAATACCTTTCCCTCCCTCCCTTTGTGATGAAAGAACCACGTAGGGGTTAGGCCATGTGATGTGGGATTTTTGATTTCAAATCATTTCTGACATAGTTCTAAGATAAAAGCTCCGGAGAAAGGGACCCTTGCAGTCAGTGAGACACAACCTCACTGCCTGGCGGCAGCGCCAGAGAAAAATCAGGAAGAAAGCTTTGGACTCCTTCCAGTCTCTCCTTTTCTGTTTACGTGGTGGCTATCGATTCTCCAGAGAGGATTCACACTCTGAGCAGCAAGGAGCTATGTTTATGTTAATGCGAACACTCGATACCTCCTCACTGAGAACAATAAGGCCCATCTATCCACACACCTCCGTTTAACTGGACTGATCACAGAGACGGTCCGGTGTGAGTACCTAGAACAGGAGAGCTTTGGAAGGGAACCAACTCAGAGTGCAAACTGAGAAACTGAGAGTTGGGTTCTCAGGTTGGGGGCGCAGAGATGTGAGCTCTCACAGGGGTGTATTAGATGCTGTTGGCTCAGGTGCGCCACCTAGTGCCAGGACTCCGCTATCACCGCTGGCATTTCTGAGCTCTGTGGTGGTGGTGGTGGTGGTGGTGGTGGTGGTGGTGGTGGTGGTGGTGGTGGTGGGTTGATAACATTAAGAGGGGAATTAGGAGCTAGTAGCGAGGGAGTGTCGCAGGGAGGGAGAAGAGGTAGGGAGGTTACAGTGGGGGATGGAAGTGAGAGAGGTGACAGTGGGGGGGTGGTTGTGAGGGGGTGGTAGTGTGGGGAGCACCGGGGCAGCAGCAATTAATCTGTTTTTTCCTCCTTTTCATTTTTCTCATCTTTTCTATTTCCCTGTCTTAACTGCCTCCGCTCCCCTCTCTCCACCTGTCTCTTTGGACCTAAATAGATTCCTCTTTTCTGTTTGGAAACCACACATTATAACTATCTACACGTTGTCACCAAAACCAATTTGTGCAAACTAACAGGCTTATCAGTGCCACTGAAATGAGATTAAAACTGCTTCCAGTGAAACAGATAAAAACCAGATGAATGAAGCCTGCTAATAAGACATTAAAGATAATGACGAGAATGACTAACCAGTTGATACAGTGAGCAGTTACGAGAGCCGACTGCTCAAGATCAGTAAACTAATAAAAAGAATCCACCTTTAATTCCCCTTTGCCATCGGGATATAATCACAGCTGCATCATCATGGTCTGGTTACTATTTATCTCTGAGAGCAACATCACACCTTTCTCTAAAGTGCTTAGGGGTGGGGAGAGTAAGAGAAAGGAGAAGAAAGATGATTGCTTTGGGGATGAAGCTCTTATTACTGCCTTTTTTAAGACTGAAGGGGGATGTTTAATACCCTGCTTGTGTTGGTGCGTTGGTTATGCAGGCACACTCTTTTGTTTGTCTCACCCCGGAGAAGGGCCAGCTCGTAGCCAGCCTGCTTTACATTACACAGTCAGTTAGTTAATTATCACATTAACGAGTCACAGGAAGACAATCTGAAAATTGCATTTCTGCTGGTAACATCTTGGGGTTGGCCATGGTCACTGTAGCCCTGGCCGTCTGGCTTTGTGTAGCAGTGGAGAGAGCCTCTCTGACATCCTGCAGCTGGGTGGTTGGATTTTCCTGCCTCACTGGGTGTGAGCTAATGGGGAGGGAGTGTGGAAGAGAGAGAAGTCGTTTACCATTCCATTAGAGCTTTCCCAACCATATGATATGCAGGCTCAGTGTCGTGCTCCCGGAAGGCAGGTGAGTAAGAACTCTGCTCTGCCCTCAGGGGCAGGAAGAGGAATAAACAAAGACTAGATGACAGGTGGACAAGTCCAGTGACTCTGTGATTATGTGGTGCACCACAGATGCCTGGAGGAGGGAGCTGCTCTCCGGAGGAGCCAGGGATAGCTGCTCAAAGGAAGATCTCTTTGAAGTGGGCATGAAAGGAAGAATGGGCTTTTGCTAGAGGGAGAGATGGTGTAGGGCAGAGATGGAGTAATTGCACAAACAGCCATGAAAGACCCTGCTGTGTTGTGGGAAGAAATGCTCAGAGGGAGGGGAGAACCTGGGAACAGCTGGGAAAGGAGGCCAGGGAGAAGGCCAGAGGCCTGTGTTCCATGCTGATCTTTCCACGTTTATCCTTAACAGTTCGTCAGGGTCACTCTGATCAAACCTGTTATGAACAGAGTAGAAGCAGAAGTGAGAGGAGTCAGAAGGAAAACCCTGCCTGAGCCCTGAGATGGCAGGAAGTTCCCCACTTAACTTTTGACGGGCTGCACTGTCTCTACTAGCTTGCACCTTGAGCAGCAGTTTTAGTGTCTGCAAGTCCAGGATACCCCCAAACCTTCTGGGGTTGCTGGAAGATTAGAAGCAATGCCCAGCCCAGGTTCCCAGGCTCTGGAGTGGCAGTTCTTCAGAACTTCTGCTGTGGACAGGGATTACGGTAGAATGCTGATGGCCACAGCTAGTATGATTGTGTGTGCCCTTGCTGCTTGATGGAGTAATTTGCACAAAAAGCCAACAACAGTTGGGGAATCACTACAGTATGTAGGAGACGGAGGGAAGTACAGGATGAAAACACATGTTGGAGAGAGACACTCTGTCTTTGAGGTGCTTTGCTGAATGAGATGGAAATTAATGGAACAGCGGTATCGCTCCTCTCTTACAACAGCTGTAGGGACTCAAAACTAATGAAAGACTGCACCATTCCCAGAATGTCGGCCCCATGAAGATGGAGATGCATCCACTGTTGTCCAGAACTCATCAAGGTAAATACGTATTGAGTAAACCAATTAGATGTGAAGTGAGCCAAGAGAACAATGACAATATTAGCCTCGTAGTAGGTAAGAATGAAATATGCAGATACGTCTTTCTTTCCAGTCCCCTCATCAGCTAACATTGCTTTCATTCAACATTTAACAGAAATATTGCAGGAATACTTCTAAATATGCCCAACCTCTAATTGACATAGTCATGGTATGAAGGGCTTAGTATCCTGTGGGAAATGATTAGAAAGAGCCTTGTCCCAAGTTTTCAACCCAATAACTAGAGGCAATTGTGTCTTGCAAAGGCTACCAAGTACAAGCACCCATTTCTATTGCATCCCATGTCATTCCAGCTAAAATATTAATGATGGGCAGTGTGCAAGGATGTGTGCTTGAAGGCAAAGGCAGTGCGATTGGGTGAAGGGCACATGGGGGAGGGGAAGGGCATGTTGGAGAGGAGGAGGGGAAGTGGGGAGAGCATGTGAGGGGGACGGAGGAGAACATGTGGGGGGAGGGCATACAAGAGGAGGGGAGGGTGTGCTGGATAGGTGGAAGGAATGTGGGGGAGGGGTGGCCATGTGTGAGGGAGGGCATGCCAGGAGAGGGGGGAGGTATGCATGGGAAGGGCATGCAGGGGAAAGGCATACCAGAAGAGGGGAGGGTGTGCTGGGGAGGGGGAGGGCATGCTAGAGGAGGGGAGGGTGTGCTGGGGGAGGGGGAAGGCATGCCTAGGGTCTCACAGATGTGAATTTTGTCTCTGGCTCTGTTCTATCTAGATTGAGAGTCTGAGTTAGCTATGCAGTCTTTGTAAGCTGAGGCACCCTTGCTTATAAAATGGAGTCAGTGATATGAAATAGGCAAATCATTTGTGCCTTGCAGGCTCTATTTTTTCCTTACAAGTAGTTTTTTAAATAGATTGTATTGATAACCATGGGAAAGTGATTGTTTTTCAAGGAATTTAGAACTTTGCTATCCCTAGAAAACAGTCAACTAACTCAACCTTAATCAGAAAATTGGAGAACTGCTTTCTAATAGCTCTTGAAAATACGACTGTATCTGACAATTTATTAACTCACAATCAAGTACAGATTCAAAGACTGCATACATTCAAAAGGGCAGTCCTCTTAAGAACTGACGGACAAGATAAAAGACTTCAATAAGGAGAACAATCCAAAAATAGTCTGCTTCAAAGCATGTCTCCATTGAATAACACCATTCCACTGTTTAAGATACAAAGCTAAAAACGCCAGTTCTTTATTTTTATACTCACTGTGAATGTTCACAAACACGTTTAAAATGTCATTGTTTCTAAGCAGGAATTTCAAAGAATTTTTTGAGTGTTTTAGATCTCTAAATCAAGACCTCCTTCCTAGATCCAACCCCATCCAGTCATCCTACCAATTCTCCTGACTATAGAGAAGGTGACTTTCCACAGAATGTAAACATGGTGATGAAAGACCCCCAGAGTGGGGAGACCCTCACTCAAGTCTCGGGATGACGTGACCCCCCAAGAACTCACACAAGACCATCCTTGCTGTAATCACATGAGGTTTATTGATAGGAACCAGTGCACTGGGGTCGAGACTCGAATCCCACCCAGGGGCACAGGAGTTCGATGACCAGTAGCTAAGAGAAGGGGAATTTAAGGAAGAAACCACAACCCAAGGGGGTAGTGAGGGCATCATTGGACAATGTCGAGAATACCAGTGAAAAATCACAAGGAGGAGCTTCCTGTTTCTCAAGATTGTTCTCTAAGATTTTAATCTAACTTTATGGTCACCTAGTTCCTGGGAGGGAGTTGCCGAACCGGCCGATGTAACTACCCATTCTATGGTCCTACGAGAAGCTTCCTGGAACATACAATCCCAGGGCCTAACCATTTTTTTTTTCTTCTACTCTGAACCTTTGTCTAGGGTGGGGAAGTAACCTTAAAACTTCTACCTTTCAGTGACAAAACATAACTTTTATAATTAAACTGTTTGATTGAAAAACCACATGTACCAGTTATTTACAGTTCTGTTTTATAATTGGCTATATTTAAAAATATATTCAATTTATAGAAATTGTTATGGCTGCAGAATATACACATATATGTGTTTTGAGGCAGGGTTTCATGTAGCTTACTCTATATGTTGGCTGGTCCCAAATTAAAAATCCCACTGCCTCAGCCACCTGGGTCACCAAGCAAAACTAGAATGTGTGCTTTTTTTTAGGTGGATTCGTGCTTCAGTGAAGGCCTGGAGGCTCTGAAACATATTCACACTAGGGTCTAGAAAAATGCCTCTCTACTTCCCAAGATTTGTGGCTGGGGGAAGAGAGGAGGACAATCTGAAGTAGAAACTTAAGGGTTCTTTGAAGAGTCATTTGTGTTGGTTGGTGTTTTACTGGGGCAAGCACCTGAAGGAACATTGTCCTGAAGTAGACACAGGTGAAAGACTAAGGCAGACTTGTGAAGGAATGTTTCACTGAGGCAGACATGGGAGAGAGGATGTTCTGCTAAAGCAAACCTGTGATAAAGGCTTCTTTGCTAACAACAGGCATGTGTTGGTCTGCCTTACATTGCATAATTGAGCTCCATCTGTCAAGACGCCGTGGACTAGGGCTAATTGGATGCACATGCTGAGGCAAGACCCATGCTGACGCAAGGCACCTGTAGGATGTTTGGAGGGTATAAATAGGACTTGATGGCATGATGGAGAGAGCTTGGCTTGCTGGTACAGCTAGCTGTGCAACACTTGTGGGTTTCACCTCTTCACTGATCTTCACTTCCCTGAGAGAGGCACAGCTGAGAACTTCTCCTGGTGTTCCTGCTGGTCCCTCTTGCTGACTTGAGCTAGGCTAAGGCCTGGCTGTCTCTGCTGGGTCATGTCACCACTGTTGCCAACCCAGCTCTACTGAACTGGACTGTTGGTGTATCCCTGAAGTGTTTGCGAGTGGATTGAGCTGTTGCTACCGGATGACCTGAACTACCAATTTCCAGAAAACACAGAAAGGAGTGGCTTCAAAAACACCTTTCTAACATATCCTTTCTTTTCCACTACCTCTGGTGGGTGGTGGGCTCCAGGGGAGGTTATAGCCTTTAAGAACTGTCATTAAAAATAGGATTTGAAAAACATTGAAGTTACAACAATTTCTCTGGTATTCAGGGGAAGCAGCAGCAGTTGAAGACACCAACTCCTTTCTTTCTAACTCTAAGGGCGTGTGCCTCTATGGTTCACGGTCTCAGGTTAGAGGAAGGCTGCAACTGGAATCTGCTTCACATCTAAGGGCAGTCCCCGAACCAAGAAGGCAAGACCAGAGGCGGAGTCTGACACGCAGACACTCCTCACTGGAGAAAAGTTCACCACTTGGTATGGGACACAAGGCCTGCTTAGAGGCTGAGGTGAAGCCAGTGTATTGAAAGGAAACTCTGAAATAACAAGATTTAACTTTGGGAAGATGTACGTAGTCGCTTAAAATGTGCCTATCTGTGGGAGAATGCAGGACTTATTATTTTAAAAGCCAGAATTACTGAAAGTGAAAGCAGTATGCCAAATACATTCAAGCAAAATAAAATGTTCCCACGTTGACTTGGTAAACACCGAATAGGACACCTGTGAATAATTATTCTTCGTTTCTTTTGAACCAACCTGGGATGCCACATGTTTACATTGACTTTCACCTTGACAGGATCTGGTATCATCCGGAAGATGAGCCTTCTCTATGCGGATGGCGTCCTCTCCTGCTGTGGTGTCCTCGATTACGCGAACAGGATGAAGCTCACCAGATTCATCTCTATTTGCTTCTCAGTGTGGAGTCCAGGTGACCAGCTGCCTCTTGCTACCAAGCCTTCCCCAGTGTGACACAGCGGACTGTACCCTCAAACTGAGCCAAAGCAAACCCCTTCTTCCTCAAGTCATTCTGTCAGGGTATTTCATCGCAGCAATAGAAGTATCTAGGACACCATGACATGATCATTTCTCTAAAGAAGGAAATTTTCACTATGGCTTTTTATTCATTTCTCCCATAAAATTGCAGTCTTCTCCAAAGCTATCTTTTAATGATTAACAAGTCTCACTTATCTTATATTTTTGTCCCCATTTCTTTAAAAATGACTTTAAAAAACAAAGATTTACAAATCAAAAACAGGTTGCCTTCTAACTCTGAAGGCTATCAGCGCAGTCCTAACCCAGGACAACATTTTATAGAAGGACAATAGGCACCTCCATATCTTCACTGGAGTGCTTGCTCAGAGGCCAAGCACTCCAGTGCACATTCACAGAACTTCAAAATTAAGTCAGATTTTATTTCTCACCATCTTTGTTCAGTTCCCCCTTTGCTTTCATCATTTTTTTCTGCGCTCATGATTTTCATTTAATAATTACAGCTTGCTTTATGTTTCAAGGCAGCGTCCCATTGGTTGACTGGTTTGATTAAAGATTTGCAACTTCTTTCAAACAAAGTGCACCTCGCTTTAGAGAACTCCAGCGCTCACTATTATTTGTGGTACTGCATTCACCTGTAAAACAGCTCTTACAAAGGGCAATTACAGACTTTCTATGGTGCTGTTTTAATCTGCTCAGCCTGCTGTAACTTTAACCACAGGCTGAGTGGCTTACAAAAAGCAGGCCTTGTTTCTCACAGCTCTAGAAAAAGACAGACATGATAAGATCCTTGGTTCATAGGTAGACAACTTTCTGTTGTGCCCTCATTTGGTGGCAGATGACATCTGGATCTCTCTGTGCTCTCCTTCATTGGGAACTGATTCCAAGCATGTGGGCTCTGTCTTTCTTATCCCACAGACCCTCAGTCTGAGGCCAGCAGCCTGGAGGCTGGCATTTCCAAACTCAAATTTCAATGGGACATTAACATCCAGTCCATAGTAGATAGCACAGAGATAGCATGTGCTGGCATGCTGGTACTGTTCACCATTGAATCCCATATAAATGTTGCTGCAAATATTTGAGACTTGATTGCTTTAGGCACAGTTTCTCTTTAGATAGAGTGGTAAAGCATTCTGGGACATACTTTGTGAACAATGTGCCCTCCAATGCATTTCATCCAGAGTTATTCCCCATGGGTTTCTTTCTAAGGTTTTTGTTTGAGATTATAATATAATTTCACCATTTTTCTTCTCTTTTCTCCTTTTAAATCCTTCCATATACTCCCCCTTGCTTTCTTTAAAATTCATGTGTAGGCATAATGTTAATGTGTAAAAATTATCCTTGTATTATTCAAATACTGATTTCTGTGCCCCCATATCTTGTTGTAATCCTTATTCTATTAATCTCCTGTCTAAATGTTGTGTAAACATTGCTCTCCAATTATTCTTTGATTGTTCAATAAAGAACTAATCAGTGAGTGACTGAGCAGGAGAGAGAATAGGGCTAGACTTTCAGTCAGGGGAAGAGGAGGGAGAGAGATGAAGAGGGGATAGGGATTCAGTCAGGAAAAGAGGGTCTAAGAGACCATAAAAAAAATAGCTGGAGCACAGAAAACCACAAAATGCAAGTATCTCAGAGATTTTGGCTGGGAGGTGGCCAGATTATTTTAGAGAACTAAAAATGATATATACTGCTCAATTGTTGTGCCTTAAGGCTGTTAAATAAATAAAATAGTCCAGTCTCAATTATTCTGGAGCTAGCCCAGTTAAGAGAAAACTGCAACATTTATAAATTTGCACTAACATTCATAAATACTTTTTTCATTAAGTGTAGTTTGTGTGTGTGTGTGTATGTTCCTTAATGCATACATACAACCTTCTCAGTCACTGTGTTACTTGTATGTATGTGTTTCAGGACTGACCTTTTGGAATTGGATAATTAATTGGTGTGCTCTTCCCTGTAAAAGATGGTTTCTTCCACTCTTAGCATTTTTTAGTTGCTTGTAGTTCTGTGTTTTGAGGTCTTGTAGACTTTCCTGGTCCATGTTAGCATGCCTATCGGTGTGGCTTTTGTTCCAGTAGTGAGATGTCATAGGTGTAGCTTCTGATATTTCTAGGAAACAAACAGAAAACTCCTATTCCTTGGCCTTTTTTTTTTTTTTTTTTGTCTTCCCCCCCCTCCCCCTCCCTCCCCCCCCTCCCCTCCCCTCCCTCCCTCCCCCCTCCCTCCCCTCCCAGAACTGAGGACTGAACCTAGGGCCTTCTACTTGCTAGGCAAGCACTTTACCACTGAACTAAATCTCCTGTCCCTCCTCTGGCTCAACCCCCCTCCCCCCATCTTCCACAATGATGCCTGAATCTTAGGTGCAGGAGTTGTGTTGTAGTTGAATCAGCTGAGCCTTGGCTCCACAATTCTGCATCCTGATAGGCTGTGTTTTCTGTAATGACCTCCATATGTTGCAAAAGGAAGTTTCCTTGACCAGGGGTAAAGACTACGTTTACTTGGCTGGTTTCTTCCTTTTCTTTTGTTTGTTTTTCTAGACAGTTTCTCTGTGTGGCCCTGGCTGTCCTAGAACTCCCTCTATAGACCAGGCTGGCCTCAACTCATAGAGCTCATTTGCCTTTGTCTCCTGAGTGTTGGGATTAAAGGTTTGCACCACCACTGCCCAGGTCCCACTGTTTTCTTAATTTACATTATGTTCTTGTTTAATTTTATTTTCAGAGAATAGCTCATGTGTCCCATGCTGGCCTCAAGGTCCCTTCCTGTGTCGACTAAGATGGCCTTGAACTCCTGATCCACCTACCTCTACTTCCCTAGAGCTAAGACTACAGGTGTGTATGTGGTTTATGTACCCACTTTATGTGGTGCTGAGATACAGTCCATGGCTTGGTGCAAACACTCTGTTAACTGAGTTACATCCCTAGCCCATGTTTCTTAATTAATTAGTACATTGTTTTTACTTTAATGTGCATTAACTAGTTGTCTTGTTGCAGATGACCCAGTTACCTGACAAAAGCGACCTATGAAGGATAGGTTTGTTTTGGCTTAGGGTTCCAGGTACAGTCTGTAGAGCAAGGAAGGTGTGACAGCAGGGGTGCGAGGCAGTGGCCCCATCACATCTACAGTCAGGAAGTAGAGAGTGATAAACTCTGGTGTTCAACTAACTTTATTTTTATACAACCCAGGACCCAGTTTGTGGGATGGTGCCTCCACATTCCCACCTCAATTAACCAGCCTGTAGATTCCCTCACACACATTATGGGACCAGAGATTTCTTCCCATGGTGCTTCTAAATCCCATCAGCTTGGCAATCAAAATTCATGTCATGCAACGTGTCTAAAATTTGTATCCTGTCACTGCTGTAAGTAGAAGTAACAATTTTCACAGTTCAACTATGTATTCAGATCTGTAACATTTACCATGAGAGCAAATATTTTGCACTGACAGTGACCTTGAGCTTGCAGCATGTAATTTCACTTTGTCTTTATGAATTATATTTAAGAAACATTATTGTAATGGATGGGTTTTTTTGTTTAGAATGTCAGGGTACAAATGTGAAACCAACGTCATGTAACTCTTGGTGGAGTTCTAATGCTACCAGAGATGATGCTCTTTCTTTTTAAAGATTCGAAGAGAAATGACACACCCCCAATACGCCACAAAGGCTCTGGAGTTTAAGCAGTTGGCCCCCAGTTGACAGTCCTGTTTGAGGAGGTTCAGGAGGTGTGGTGTTGTGGGAGGAAGTACACACTCGGGGTGAGCCTCATTCTATTTCCAGGTCTCTATGTGAGTCCTGCTTGCAGTTGGTGTGAGCTCTCAGTATCCTGCTCTGCCACTATTCTGGATCCTGCTCTGACTCCTGACCACCACAGACTCCTACCTCCCAGAACCATAAGCTTAAATAAACTTTCTTCTATAAGTCGCCTTGGTCATTATCTCTTATCACAGCAATACAAAAAGAAACTAATATATTTCCATAGCTCTATAGTTGCACATATAGTTGCACACTTTGCATGTATTTAGGAAAAACATGGAATGGGGAGTAGAATTCAGAAACACATTTACAGGGTTAGCTGAAAAATCAGGGTTCCTTTCACTGCAAATGAAACTCCTGTAACTGAACTTGCTAACCCACATCATGGGAACAGTCTGCAGATGGTGACTAGCTGAAGCAGATGGTGACCCAGTGGGTGTCAGAAGGTGAGTACTCTCCAAAAAAATGTGTCCTGGGTGTCTTGGCCACTAAGTTTCTTGAGGTATATAAACTCAATATTTAATATCTTACTATATGTTTTTTGGGCAATGTGTTTCAAATGGACAATAAAAAACACCACAGAGCAATAGAATACACACAGTACAAATCAGTTCTGATTTATATTACACAATTGTTGTAGCTTATATAATAAACTGAGTATTCTGAAGAAGTGTTCAGAATATAGTCTCTGGGATCTGTGTAGGACAGTCAAATGCATCTGGCTTCATGAATTCTAGGTCTGGATTTCTATCATATCCATAATTGTATGACTCATGGCTGAGCACCTCTGCCTTACACCTTATCCTGGTCTCAGAACAACCTGCTGCAGGCACACAGAGCGGTCACCTGGGGCAGCAGTGCTCAGCATGCTTCAAGCTTAGAGCAGAGGGGCTAGCAGGCCTCATTACCACCCGCTTGGAGCCCCTTCTTTTAATCAGTGAGTTCATGCTGTCCTGGATAGTAGTGTGGCTTGCAAGAGTCTTGGCAGAGGTTGGGACGCCACTTGTCATCTGCTCCATTTTACCACCTGTCAGTCTGAATTCTGTCCATTACATATTGTTAGACCAGACCCTGACAGACACTACAGTTGTAGAGCAGAAGTTACTGAAATCTGTTTATCTTAATGTTTTGTTCTTTAAAAATGATTCTGTGATGACTGTTACACAGTGCTGACTCTGAGGCAGCAGGCACAAACTGGGACTGTTCCAAGCAACTAGGACACATGATCACCAAAATAATAGGTGTTGATTCTAGTCGTATTTCTCTCGTGATTGTTCCATGGTGACGATTAAATAAGGGTTAGAAGCTTAAACACATATTTTATCTACACGGATGAAAAATTAACAGAAAACTGCAAAAATTAGATTAGTTCTAGGGAATTCCATAGTTCTTAAGCAGATGTGTGTGTATATGTGTGTGTGTGTGTGTGTGTGTATGTATGTATGTATGTGTGGGTGTATGTGTGTGTGTATGTGTGCATGTGTGCATGTGTTTGTGTGTATGTGTGTGTGTATGTGTGCATGTGTATGTATGTGTGTGTATGTGTGTGTGTATATGTTTGTGTGTGTGTATGTGTGTATGTGTATATGTATATGTGTGTTAATGGGAAGGGGGAAGAAGAGAATGGAGTGGGGTATGTGGGAGAGATATTGATTGAATCCTGACTCAGTCATCATTGTCAGGACACTCAGCCTCAGGTGTCCGCTGTCATTCACAGACAGCCTCAGGTCTGCTCCCATGGGTCTTTCCTTGTGGATTCTGCCTGGCTGTACCTATGCAATGTTTGCTGTTGTCTGTTTGACCATGTGCTGTGGCTGTTATCAGTTACTGTCTTTTGTAACGTGTGCCAAAACTGACCTGCATTGTCTTTAAAAAAATAGTTATGTTTATCTTTAGTTTTAAATTTAATTTCATATGCTGGGAATTTTTCCTGCATAACTATGTTTAACACTTTGATGTCTGGTGCTGATGAAGGCCAGAAAAAGGTATCAGATCTTTTGTAACTGGAGTTACCGGTGGCTATGCGCTATCATGTGGGTGCCAGAAGCTAAACTTGGGTCTCTTGAAGAGCAGCCAGTGCCCCCGGCCCCTGAGCCATCTCTCCATCCCTATTTATTTTTGAGAACTTTATACATAATGTTTATATCTACATCACTGTTCCCTTTCCCCTTAACTTCTCCCATGGCCCCCTCCAAAATTTATGGTTTCGTTTTATTATTGTTACAGCTGTATATATGTATGTATATGTATGTGTCTGTATATGTGTGTATATATGTGTATATGTATGTATATGTGTATGTATATGTATGTATATATATGTATATGTATGCATGAGTATACATATATGTATATGTATGTATGTGTATATATACATGTATATGTGTGTATATGTATGTATATGTATGTATCCATATATCTTACTGAGTCCATTTAGTTAACTCTCATGTACACATATCCAGGGCACTTGGGATTGGACACCCTATATGGAAACTCATTTCTGGAGGAAATTGATTTCTCAACTCTCTGTAGGATGATGTTATTATGCAGGTGAAGGTACAAGATAGAACAAGGTCTGTCACTGGTCAAGAAGGAAGGATGGGCAGGAAAAATGTTTTAGAGAGGAGGAGGAGACTGGAGTGAGAGGGAGAGGAGTGGCTGAGAGAACATGGAGGCAGGTGTTAACATGTCTCTCTGCACATTTACGGATTGGTATATGTATTCTTAAGGGATGGATGTGTACAGGATTTTGTGTATCTAGATGAGCAAACTGTATGTTATCTAGGTGGGCAATTATATCCTATCAATTGGATCAGAGATTATTGTGTTCTTTCATGTATTGTATTCTTTCATTATTGTATTCTTTCATGTGGCGATTTAATGGAGTTCAAGAGAATGTGGTGGCTAGAGACACGGGGCTGCCATGGAATTGGGATGTGTATGTCTGGCATGGTGGTAACCTGCCTTGGGAACTAGACAGGTAGAAAGATTGTTGCCAGGCTCAGAGAGTAGCCATCGGCAGTGTGATATGGGACGGAGCAGAGTGGGTGAGACGCTTTGCTGACTGAAATGAAGATACCAAACAGATGTCATGGGGTGCTACGGTGAGGTTACCTAGTGTGGGGTAAAAGAAACATTTAATGTAACAGCAACAGGTCTCAGCAGCTGTTGACCAACTCTTCATCTAGGAGGGGAACCATGTGTAAATTCATCTGTCCATATTGTCATGGCAAACTTCCTCTTGGCACCACACATACTTGTGGCATCAAAACTGACTTTGCATCTGTGATCCTTGCTGACAGGGAGAAGAGTATGTACTTGGGTCTCAATTAGTTGGAACAATCCCAGCTCTCAGCTTCCTGTCTCCTCGGTACCATAAAAAGAAAGTTCATTTCATAGTTAGGGGCAGTGCATACTTTCCAAGGGATTTATACTTCCTTAGGCATTGTGGTGGCTAGTGTTCATCAACTTGACATAAACTAGTGTCACCTGGGAAGAGGGGTACTAAGTTGAGGACACGCCTCCATCATATTGGCCTGTAGACAAGTCCTTGTGGCATTTTCTTGATTAAGTATTGTTGTGGGAGGATGCAGTTCACTGTGGGCCATGCCATCCCTGGGCAGGTGGTTCTGGGAGGTAGAAAATAGCCTTAGAGCAAGACAGTAAGTATTCTTCCACAATTCCTGCCTTTGCCCCTGCTCAAGCTTCTGCCTTGACTGCCCTCTGTGATTTACTGTGATGGGACCTATAAGCCAAACAAACTCTTCCCTCCCCAGTTGCTTTTGATCATGGTGTTTATCACAGCAATAGGAAACAAAGTGGAGCAGATGTCTCCTTGGCCTGTAGGGCATTAGGGAGGTAAATCAGAGTGTGTAGGTCAAGTTTTAATAAGATCTTTCCTGGATCTTGCTAATTTACTGCAGAGTTTCAACACTAGCTGGTGTTTGTTTTACTGTGCCATTGTGGGTGGCAGCACTTTGGAGAGTTACACATACTTTTTACATTTTTAAAAAGTTTTATGTTATTGTACCCAGGTGTTTATACCAACAGAAATGGACAAATAAATGATTCAGGGCAACTCAACTTTTGCTTGTGAAGTGATGCTGTATTTGTATATAAGCATCAATAATTATTATAGTTTCATAATTCTGCCTTTTCACTCATTGAACTCATTCATCACTTAATGTGTGCAGATGCCTATCTGACCCACTTCAGTCACTATGTTAGAGCAGGGAGCCTCAGTCTGAGCTCTAGGAGTGCAGACACAGGGAAAGGCTCACACACTTTGCCAGAGTGTGCCCACTGCTTCAACATAGAGCAGAAAGACACGGATGGAGGAAAAGGTCTAAATCAGGAATCTTTTCGCAAGCTCTGAAGAGTGGGCACGTGACTGAGGCTCTGCTACCCTTGTTGGATGGGGCAGCGGGTGGGAGAGCAATCCACCCACGTTAATATCATCAGCGAAGTTAGTCACATGGACAATGGGACCACTTCTGAGCTCTGACATTCTGTTTTCTCCATTGGGGAAAACAGAATTCTTCATTCACTGCCACCTATTTTTGTGCTGCAGTGGATTAGGCAAGATTACAGTGGAGAGGTAATCTTACCTCTCAGGTTTCTTCATTGAGTGTCTTTCTGTGACATATGAAGTTTGCATTTGATGCCTTTTTATGGGCTTCCACAGTGTCCCGAATTTCTCCTAACAGCACAAACATAAATTCAAGTTTCAAGTTTTAAATGCTAATTTCACCCATAAATTCTAAGTTCCTTGAGGACAGGGACTGGAAGAGCATTTCCTTCATGGTTATTGCTCCGCTACCTGGCACAGCCTGTGCAATATAATAAGCTCTCCGTATTTATTGAAAGAATGAATGAATAAATAAATGTATAGAGTCAGGCTATGTAAACCGAGACATAATTTTCTCCCAAAGCTGACCAGCGTTCTTTTAGAATGCTATTAGCTAAAACATTTTTGCTTTATAGCCTTCATTTCTCATAAAACTTGATGTTCTCCAAAGTATTTTTAAAATTTGCTTCAGATGGCAGGCAGTGACTTTCCCCCTCGTAAGACCTCATCAAAATGATGGTTTGGGAGCATGCAAAGCAGTGGCCCATCCAAGTACTGACAGTGCAGGGAGAAGCCTGATAAGCCCCGGGATCTTAGACATTGAGCCAGGAGGAGAACTATCAGGTAGAGAAGACTGGGAGGCAGTCCAGACTTAGTTGGTTGTTGGGTGGCACTGCAGCAGATATGAAACTGGCCTGCTGATAAAACCTGGACACCCTTGCAGTAAGGAAGACAGAAGGAAGAAGGGTAATCAAAAGAGTAATTCAAGATCAGCTGTAGTTAAGATTTGACAGTTGTATCTACTCTCTACCTTCTGTTCCTGTCCCCAGAGTGGCAAGCAGATGTCATGGAAACACTCAGACATTCTTTTCTAGAGAACTCTCTGGAGTAGGCAGTGTGAGGTTGCAGATGTCCTCCTTCTAGTTCCACAAAGTCTAGAGTGAGCTGTTATCGGCAAATCCATCCACGTCTGTACTGGTAGTTTTATGTCAGCTTGACACAAGCTGGAGTCACAAGAGAGGAGAAGTCTCAATTGAGAAAATGCCTCCAGGAGATCTGACTGTAAGGCAAACCTGTAATGCATTTTCTTAATTAGTGACCCAATGTGGGAAGGTCAGCCCACTTTGGGTGGGGCCACCGCTAGCCTGGGTCCTATAAGAAAGTAGACTGAGCAAGCCATAGAAGCAAGCCAGTAAGCAGCACCCATCTGGGGCTTCTGTATCAGCTGCCACCTCCATATTCTTAGCCCTGCATGTGTTCCTTCCCTGACTTCCTTCAAAGATGGACTATAATGTGGAAGTGTAAGCCAAGGAAACCCTTTCCTCTCCAAGCTGCTTTTGTCCATGGTGTATCACTACAGTAATAGTAACACCAAATAAGATGAGGACCAAAGGCATCAGCCTTCCCACCAAGAAAAGAATTCTGGAGGGAAAACTTGCCTGTAAACACACGAACGAGGAAGCCTACTTATCTCCAAATGGTTAGAGCTTCTCAACTCTGTAATGCCAAAGAGGACCCCAAAACATGAAGGAGTAAGAGTTCAGGTTCACTGGAAGCAGGCTCAGACTTCCAAAGGAAAGGAGGATAGAATTACTAAGATGGTGAAGAAAATCTACCTCAGAGAAGACTGATGGTCAATAAACCAAACAGAAAGCCCATCTTGCATTAAATAACAGGAGGGGGCACGACAGAAATTACAAACAAAAACCACGATTGTTATGACAAAGACCCTAACTCTCATTACCTAAGCACAAGCTTTGTGTTCCCTCCAAAATCATGGGGGAATAGTTGTTCTACCAAAAATCCAATTTTATGGTTTTCCCATCCTCTCACCTTTGCTTCTAGTTAGGGACAGATGACTATTCACAGGGATAGGATGTGGGCTGAGGAGGCATGGCTTCTGATAGAAGGGTTGCTTGTGAATATGAAATGTTCTCGTTTTGTGTTTGAGCACTTGGCCCTGACTGGTAGTGCTGTTTGGGAAGGTTGTAGAATCTTTGATAGCTGGGATCTCTCTGGAGAAAGTGCATCACTGGGAAGGGCCTCACCTTTGGGAGGTGGGGCCTCATAAGAGGAAGTGAAGTGCTTCATTGGAGTGGGTCTTGAGGTTTGATCGCCCCGCTTCTTTCCTTATTGTCATTTTTACTTCCTCACCGCAGATGCAGTGTGACCATCAATGCTTTTTTACCCTTGTGGAATAAACACCCTGGACTATAAGTCAGAATAGACTTTTCCTTAACTTGCTTGTCAAATATTTTGCATTAGCATTGGACTAATTCAATTGGCAAGATTTAACTTTAAAAATGAATAGAAGAACAGGAAATGAGGGAAGTGTCTCAGAATCTGGAAAAACCAGGAAAAGAGAATTTGGGAAAGCTTAGATATCCATCAAGAAGTTCTATGAACTAAAATGAACTAAAAAGGATTTTTAAAGGCATAGTACACATCACAAAAAAAGAAAATTTATCAACTGATGTACTAGAAGAAAATCCATAGAACTGAAAATCAGTAAAGTTTGGATAGTTAGCTTAAAACATTAACAGCCCAGACTCAGTCACACTAAACTTCAGAATGCTAAAAGATGTAAAGTGAAAATCTGAAAATTAAGACTTCAAAAGAAAAATAATCAGACTGTCTTGCGGTTTCTCAGCAGCCTCACTGGGTGCCCATAGTCAGTGGAGAATTAATTCAGTATTTGAGAAAACCATTTCAGCATGAGTTAGCAATATAAACCAAGCCTATTGCTAACAAACAGGAAGAAAGAAAGACTTCCAGATACTTAAGAACATATTTCACCTCTGTCTTTCCTTCCTAAAGCTACAATAAAAACTTAGGAAAAATTAAGTTCAGCAGATTTTAATTGCCCAAAACATGACTCACAAATGAGGCAGCCTCCTGTCCCCCAAACAGGACAGGTTCAGAGCACTCTCGCCTGTAACATGGTCAGCAGCCACTGTAGACTGAGATGTAGGCGAGGGCAGATGAGCTGGTACTTTATAGCTTGCCTTACCTAAGTGGTCTCACCAATCCGTCTCTTGTGCTTGAGTGAAGTTTGGTTGTTGTGGCTGACCAAATTACAAAAGCATATCTTCAGGTGGGCTTTCTGTTTGTTTGCATGCAGGTCAGCCTTAATTGAACAGTAAGTTATTAACTTCAGCGTTCCAGCAATGGACAGCAAAACCAACGGGGGTACGATAAATGACCATGTCACACACTTCCTGATCCTGGCTCCATAGATGCCCACTAGGAGTTCCAGGTTCTTGAGTCCCCTCAAGAACTGGATAGAGGCCCAAGGAAAAAGGAAGCAAAGCAAAATGGTATTTTAAGAAACAAGGTAAACTTTTCAGGGAGGTAATAGGCAGGGTCAAGGAGAAAGCTAAGTAGCTCAGATGATCCGTTGTGCAAAGAACTAGGACCTTTATGCATTGTTCGCATCTTAGGTCTTTACCTGGGAGCTTGTGTTTCAGTTTCAGGCCACAGATCACCATCAGGCTTTGTATAGTGCCCTGTGCTTGCTGTGTCTGGGCCACTAAAGCAGGCTGGGTTTGGTCCCTTTGGCTAGGGGTCTCCAGCTCCCCTCTCTGTCCATTTGTTTATCTCATATACTAACTGTGTAAGGCTTTGCACAGCGCCTCGCAGACTGCTTGCTTTTTCCTTCTTCCCTGCCTCAGTGAGCATACACTGGCATCTTTCTCTTCTGGTTTCCCAGTTTAACATTGCTTAACATTCCTCCCACAAAGCATAGACACACACCTTCCTCTCTGTGTCTCTGCATCTTTACAAAGGAAGACTGCTGGAGTGAGGGTCCTGTGAATTATTTTAGAGGAAGGTCAGAGAATTATTTTACCGCATAATTCAGAAAAACATACAAACAAACAAACAAAAAACAAGCAAGAGAAGGTGAGGAGTTTTCCTGCTTCTGTTTCCATAACTGCTATGTTGCCATAGCTGGGGGCAGCGTGTCTTAAATCCTGGAGGTGTTACAGCACTTTCAATACTAAAAGGAACCCGTCATTCTTAGAATATATCTTGATAGGTGCCACTCCGGCAGCCAGGTCAGACTATGAAGTTGTAGGTATTCCCATTGCACGTATTATTTTTGATTTTGATATGTGCTGGTTCATTCTGCCCCAAGTCATGTTTGAAGAGGCAACCATTGATTAGCCTCTGAGTCAAAGTCCGTGTGTTACTTGGGCCCTTGTACTGCTACCATGGGGAGTCATGAGAGAGGAGGGGGGACAGTCTATAAACTCAAAGTGCCCTAGATGCCTTGAGCACTATCTGGAGATAGGTAATGGCAACATAAAATCATGTCCTGCAACAGCAAACTGTAAAACTCACAGACATGTCCAGGGAATGAGAATAAATATGGTGACTTGACTAGGACACACTCGGAGGCTGAGGAAATATTTTTGATGGGGACATGGTCATGATTCAGAGTAGAAAAGCTCAGATGTTTGGAATACTGAAGGAGGTACTGGAACTAGTTGGGGCTGGATTCAGAAACTTTAGAGATGGCTGACTTAACTTGCCTCTGTCTGAAGAGAAGCTCCAGGTTCAGTTCTGCTGTTGGTGTGTTTTACCCCACAGTCTTACAGCTGTGTTGGCATGAGTAGTCTTAACACAAAGGTGCCATGCACATGCAGAATACTGGTTAGTAGAGAAGGTGGTTTTCTAGTTTTGCTTAAGGAAGCTGAACTTGAGGAGAGAAGTTGAAGTGATTAAGGCTGTAGGCAGGGCAGTTTTGTAATACTCAGTAGGAACTGAGCACTGACCACTTGGGTGTTCCATTCTTTGCGTGTGTGTGTGTGTGTGTGTGTGTGTGTGTGTGTGTGTGTGTGTGTGTGTGTGTGGTAATTGTCAGAGACAGAGGAGCCACACAGACTTGGGTTCGAATCCTCCTCTGCTTGAGGCACACTCCTCGTGCTTGCGATAACTACCTACTGACTGTCTAGTCAAGTGTCCTCTGAACCTCGGTGTGCATGGTTGTAAGACGGAGCCGACCACTTCCTCACAGTGCTAGTGTGAGAATTAAGCACATGAGTATGCCTCAACACACTTGCAGGTACAGTCTGTTCACGGAGCATTGAACATAGTACATAGCCATGAGCTACTAATTAAGAATCTAGAATTTTGCTGACAAAGGTTTGTGGGGGAACTGTGAACAAACTACCCACTTAACCTGCAGACTTTATCTTTTCTAAATGCAATTTTTGTTATGATCTAATTTGCTTATTTGCTCTGATTAATGCCTAGACAATGGGGATACCTATCATTCCTGGAGATTGCTGTTACTCAAGTATCACTTGTAGGATAAAGATCCTATACAAACAGATAGATTGTTGGGCCTCAGAGGTCTAGAATCCACTTCCCCATCTTTTGCCTATGCCCTAGGGTTAGGGGAGGAATCAACCTTAGGGCCCAGAGTTCCAGATTGGTGGCCTACAGCCTGCTTCTCACCTGTGTCAACTAGGGTAATCTAGGCTGGCTGCAGTGGATTAATGAAGACAGCAGAGGCCAGCCCTGAAGAGTCATACTAATCTTCCAAACAAGCATCACTATAGCCATAGTACTGGAAGATGGGCAATGTGCTTCGCTTTACAGGTTGATTTCTACATGTGGCATAGCAAAAAGCTCTGGGGACTTGGAAAGCAGTCATCCAAGTTTATCCAGTAAGCCCCTCCCACAGTGGAGCAGCAAGGGACTGAGTAGCAGGAAGGGAGCCTTCTTGGGCATTCACTAGACTCGTTGGCCTGCCAATTCCAGCAGGGATATTGGCATCAGCCATCCCTATCCAGTAAGACTTAGTGACTCTATCTATGTTCATTTTAGAATGTAGTTCTGGAGAGGACATTAACATTCCCAGCTCAGCTGTGTCATCCTGGTTACCACAGCAACGGAGGGAAATATAGTTTGTGTCCAATGGTTATTTCTCCACGCTAATGAAATGGACATTTTTCTTCAGTGAATTGAATCAAAACTAATTGAGTAGTAATCAGCACAGACCCTGAAGTTCAGAGCTGTGTAGTCTGACTAGCGCTTTGTAGAAACACAGAAACCATTAACTATCTTCAAATGAGATTTTTTTTTAAATTAGTGCATCTAAGTAACCTATTACAGATGGGCATGAGTGTTATCACACAAAAAGCCCCTCATTTGTTTAGTGCTGGGAGGGGAAATTTATTTTCAACTAATTCAGGTACTGATAGCATTCTATGGTTGGTCTTATCCTTCACCTCAGTAAATGTGCCAAACTGAAACATGTTCCTTGATGTATGTGTACATAGGGATACATACATATTTATTTACATATCTTATATGTATATTACACATATTTATTTTAATCTCAGATAGTTTTTGAACCAAATGCTTTTTCATGATATCAGCTATTCTGGAAGCCTATTTGACAGTGGGGATGACAGAGTGCCTCCTCAACCCCTTCCACGTTTTTCCAGTGTCTCAGAGCAGAGTCTGCCAGACTCCAGGGTAGAAATCATATGATATGGAAGTCACAGGCTCATCACTGCAGTTGTTGGATATATATACACGTGATTCTTGACTAACCCAACAGTTCTTTTTGCTTATTTGAACCAAAGGTATAAACAAAATTACATGCTATAAATTAATCCTCTGAGACTGTAGTAGCAGTTCTTACCTAAGAGATATGACACAATTCACTATAAGCATACACTGATATGATATACAGTCAGCATATACTGATACTATACACTATCATACACATTGATATGGTACACTATCAGTACACACAGATATGATATACTATCAGTATACATTGATACTGTACACTGTTAGTCACACTGATATGAAACACTATCAGTATACATTGATACTATATACTACCAGTATATACTGATATGATACACTATCAGTATACATTGATACTATACACTATCAGAATATACTCATGATACACTATCAGTATATACACTGATATGAAACACTATCAGTATACAGTGATATTATATACTATCAGTATATGTTGATACTATGTACTATCAGTATATACCAATATGATACAGTATATCAGTATGCACTGATGTGATACACTATCAGGATACACTGATACACTACCAGTATAAGTGACTCACTGCTAATGAGCATTCCCTTACTCTGCTGTGACAGACTGTAAGATTTCCCCTAAATTTTAATAAAGCTGAGCAGTCAGGTGTGATCAGAGAGCTGGCCACAGGTAAATATGTTCCTGATTTCAATTGCCCAGGTTCTCTTCCTCATATGGGCAACTGGGATGCATCTGACACCCTTGTGTCCTTAGACAGAGCTTTCTTGGCATCAAAAACTCTGAGTGACAAGAGTGTTAATCAGTGTCCTCTGTTCCCTAGGATAGTCCCTGAACCTCACCTGCACAGGCCACTGAGGTTGTCTTCTTGAGGTTGCAACTAGGATAAGGCAGACAGGGATTCAGAAAACTTCACCTCAATATTCAGCAAATTGATAAGCATTGAGTCATTTCCCTGGGACTCAGTTTAGTGCTTCCAATCTGCACCACATTCACAATAAAAATTGATTGTGCTGTAATTTTTAAGAACAGCCAAGCCCACAGATACCTGTTAGCATTTCTACAAGGTTGATAACATTGCCCTGCAGCCAGTCTCTCAGCTGGTTGGCTGGACAAGTAGAAAGGAGGGAGCAGAAAGAGGAAGAAGGGACTCATCACACACCTTCGTTTTTTATAGCCTGTGGGTCTCAATGTGGGAGAAGAAACTCCCCTATCACCATAGCAACCTAAGTGCATCTCAGTAGGATTAGAGTTTGAAAGGAGAGACAATCCAAGTTTGGATGAATTGGGGGCAACATGAAGAAGAGGGACCTTCACTAGAAATAAACACAGGGAGGTGCTAGGGTGATAGAAGAGAGTAGATTTATGGTTTATGACATTCCTAAAATATCTTTATTTAATAATGAAAACTTCATTATCCGGGCCTGGGTTGAAGTGTTGCTGTGGGCCCTCTGAGGATCCCAGCAAAGATCTTTCATCTTGACAGAAGTTCTAAATTACAACATTAGTGTTCTAACCGAGAGCCTGTTATTGCCTATTTGGTCTGCCCAGGGAAATGAGACACACATTGCTGGAGTGTGGGTTATTGAAATCTAATAGCTTGGAATATTAAAAATGGGGGTTGGGCTGAGGGAGGTCTCTCCTTCTCTCTCCTTCTCTCTTGCTTCTTCTCCATGAGTTGGGGATAACACTACACGATGAAACTACCTGTTTACTGAACTCTCATTATTTTTCGGGTTCAAAAGTGATTTTTCTTTATTATGGTTCAAACCATTATCATGTTTCACATCATTAAGACTTCAACATAAGGAGACCCCTAAAGCTAATTTCAGATCAACTCTGTGAACCTGTTGGGTTTTATTTTCATCCAAAATACCCCTATCTGCTTTTCAGCTATGTGGCCTGACCTCCAAAAAAGTGTTTGGTCTTTAGATGTTTCAAAGACAATTAGGTCTCACCAGCTCCCAGGGTTTGACTAACGGGCAGAACGGATGGTTCTCTGGATCATAGTTCAATTTCCACTCCTTCTGGCAGAGCTGGAAAGCAGCCATCCAGAGCCAGAAAGTAGGAGGGGTCCTGCAGTGGCCATGGCTTTCCCATACTTTTCCCTCTCTCCCTTCTGCTCGTGTGACTTAATTCACTTTCTGTTTCTGGGAGGGTGGTCTTGAGAGCCAGTCTCACAAACGGAATGTCCTAAGCAGTTACAAATCCACAACAGACGAGCTCCCCCACCCCCACCTCCCAGTGCATGCTTTCAAGGTAGGACCTCACCTATGTTCGGGCATGCTTCAAGGTAAGGCCTCAACTGTGTTCACAGCCATGCATGAGATGCCACTACTGCTATCCCTGAAAAGCTCACACTTAAAACATTGTAGCACTGGGTGTCAGTTCCGGTTTCTTCACTCCCAAACCTCAACCTGCTGCCCCTCAAACTCTTTGGAGCTTTTCCCCTTATCTGGATGTGCAGGAAGTTTACTCCGGCTGATTGATTGCTGAGCTACCTACTACTTTGTTCCTCAAGGCTTGCCTCAAGACGAGCCCACAGGCAGCCACCCCTTTCCCTTAAGACAGAGACTGAAGACTTGTGTAGAAGGGAACCCACTGGATGGAGTAGTATGGTGGTTGCCTAACTTGGGTAAGCAGTGGTCTAGTTCTCACCAGATGGCTAAGTGTGGATAATACTGGATTATAAATGAGTTCTTCCAGAAATCCTAAATGAGACTCACTGTTAAAAATGACTGTGATGCAGTGCAGGGCCACAACCTCATTTATGAGTTATCACTCTGACTATCTGGGACTGTTGTCGCCAACTGACATGCAGACACAGGTAAGCATATTGATTAGCTGACTGTAGGGTTGGGAAGGATTACAGGTAGGCCAGCCCTCTGTCACTTAAGACAGATGAAGACAGAACTGCAGTCTGGACACAGCTTGAGAGAGTGGCGAGAGAGAAGCCTTCCACAGGTCAGCCTAAGAAAGGCGATGGATGGTCCCAGTATGTGAACATGGGTACATATATGTGCACATGTGCATATGTATGAATGAATGTGTGCATGTGTCTATTCATATACATGTGCATGCTTCTATGTATTGCATGTGTGTTGTATTTGTGTATACTTGTGTGTGTATGTGTGTGTGTATGTGTGCGTGTGCATGCACATGCATTCATAGGCAATACCTGCTTCTTCTGGAGCTGGACATAGATTGTGGAAGAGAAGAGGACTAAAAGGCCAGGAGAAGAAAGCAGGGCCTGTGTCTGTGGTTTTCCAGAAAGCCAAAGGCGTAGAAGGCAGACCTAGAGGCTTCCCAATCATTGTTTGAGAATCTGACTTAGACACAGTGTGCAGAAAACTTGGCACTCTGTGTTTGGAGGATACAATTCCATTTTACAGGGATCCAAGACTCCTGGCTGGGGCCTGCCCATTTACACTTTTTAAACAGCTTTCTGGGATGGCTGGGACATAGTTCAGTTGGTAGAGTACTTGCATAAAGGCACAAGGTTCGATGGCGAGGACTGCATAACAGTGGGGACAGGGATACACACCCATTGTCCCAGTACTCAAGAGATACAGGAAGGAGGATTAGAAGTTCAATCATTATCAGCTACAAAATGAGTTCCAGGCTAGCCTAGGATATAGGAGACCTTGTCTCAAGATATAAGGTGGCTGCTGGGGAGATGGATCAGTTGATAAAGTGCTTGTCATGAAAGTTTCTTGGCAGGGACTTTGATCCTCAGAGCCCACATAAATGATGGGGGGGACACGTGGTGACATATATAATTCTAGCCATCTGAGAGATGGTATCCCTGGAGAAAGTTAGCTAGCTAGACTAGCCAATAATGGTGACTTCTGTAATCTACTTGTAGATCCTGCCTCGATGAATAAGGTAGAGCATGATTAAGAAAGATGTCATCCAGAGACTGCCCCACCTGGGGATCCATTCCATATATAGCCACCAGACAATATTGTGGATGCCAAGAAGTGCATGCTGACAGGAGCCTGATATAGCTATCTCCTGAGAGGCTCTGCCAGAACCTGACAAATACAGAGGCAGATGCTTGCAGCCAACCACTGAACTGAGAACGGGGTCCCCAATGGAGAAAAAATTGAAGGAGCTGAAGGGGTTTGTAACCCCATAAGAACAACAACAATATCAACCAACCAGACACCCTCTGCCCCGCCAGAGTTCCCAGGAACTAAACCACCATCCCAAGAGTACACAAGGATGGTACCTTATGGCACCAGCCACATATGTAGCAGAGGATGACCTTGTCGGGCATCAATGGGAGGAGAGGCCCTTGGTCTTAACCAAGACTCAATGTCCCAGTGCAGGGGAATGTCAGAGGGGGGAGGGAAGTGGGTGAGTGGGTGGGGGAGCACCCTCATAGAAGCAGGGGGAGATAGCGGGTTTCTGGAGGGGAAACCGGGAAAGGGATAACATTTGAAATGTAAATTTTTAAAAAATCCAATTAAAGAAAAAAATGTCAAAAAAGAGAACGATGTAAACTTTGGGCTTCCACACATATGTGCATGCATGTGCATACGCATGTGTGGTCTCACAAATGTGAACACACATAATGCATGCATGTACACCTTATATACAAACACTTTCATAAAAAAAAAAGAGGAAGGAGGAGGAGGAGGAACAGGTAGCACAGTACAGTTTAGGTTATTCACACTTCATGAATTAGGGCAACGGATCAGGCTTGTCACTGTTTGACCTTGTCAATGCTGTACGACCTTTCTACACCTGAGTTTCCACATCTTTAAAATGGGATAAAAATGGTTTCCATTTCATGTAGAATGAGAGCATGTGGGAAGTGTTCGCACAGTTCACACAGCAAGCTCTCAGTGACTGCCACTCACTGACAGTAGTTACTTTTTGAGCTGTGTGCAGAGTCAGAGCCAGGACCCCTCCATCCTCCTGTGAAATGGGGGTGCACCTGCTTACAGCCTGCTACTCCATTCTGCACACCAACTCATCTCTGGATTCCTTACAGCCCTGAGACACCATATGAGTGCTATGCGGATAGCTGTGCTTGGTTAAGGGACACTGACAAGTGCAGATGCAGTTTTTCTTAATATTTTCTATATATGGTTGATTGAATCCGTGGAGGTAGGATCCATGCATATGTCAGGAATCACATAGATGAGGAGGCCTGCCACTCAGCTTCAGAAATGCATGGTATGGCAGACTAGTGGTTTATTCACACCTGTCATGGGCAGTGGGCCATTTTGCTTCCACAGTTGAATGTGACACAGAACTTGAAGCATCGCACTGTCGACTGCATTTCAAACACGATTCATTTTTCTAAACTAATTTTCACCCTTCATTTAGAAACACACCTTCTTGTAGACCAGCACAGACCTGAAGTACATATTAAAACTTCCTTACACTGCATGAACTTGCTGCGAGACGAGAAAACACAGGGAAGGGGGGGTGGGGAGAGATGGCTTAGTGGTTAAGACTATTGACTATTCTTTTCAGAGGACTGAGGTCCAATTCTCAGTGTCCCCATGGTGGCTGACAATTGTCTGTAATGTGGTACATAGACATATATCCAAGAAAAACACGTATACACATACATTTTTTTTAAAGGAAGCAGGGAGAACCTTTGGTAATAGAACGCTGACTGACCACTGGTGGTCTCACCCACATTATTTTATTAATTTTTTTTAAAGAGCCAGACAAAGATACCCTGAGAACATTTCTATGTTCTCTCTCTCCTTCTCCCTCTCCCCACTCTCTTGAAAACAAGGGCATCAAAACCCCCCGCTCAGTCTTGCCAAACAAAACAAGGGTTCCAGTCTCAAGTAGTAAAAACTTAAAAGAAGTTCCTGACCAAAATTCAGAAGGCCCCTTCCAAGTAAAAATGAGAGGAGTCTCTACAGTCAGCTAAGTCTGCAAGGATGCAAAACCTCCAACATGTCAGTGGAGCGTGGGGGATCATGTTCCTGCACCCATAGTCCTGTAAGTAACCCCAAACAAGAAGACCTGAGTTCAATCCTCCAGAAACCAGGTAAAAGAGCTGGGCATGATGGTGTGATTGTAGTCCTATCACTGGAAAGGTTCAGACAGGGGGATCCCTGGGGATCCCCAGTTAGCGAGTCTTCGAATTAGCAAGTTGTAGGCCAGGGAGAGACCTTGTCTCAACAGACAAGGTAGAGATCAATTGAGGAAGACATTTAATATTTAATTCTGACCCTCATACACTAGTGCACACCTCATACCAATGTACACAGGTGCACCTCCCATATCAAGACACATACACTCACACACACACATGAGAGCAGGGCACACACTTCAATACATATATATCTGCACACACATTTACACACACACATATACACACATGCATGCACATTCACACCACACATACATAAAGACAGGCACACTCCCCACTACTAACAGATATACATATACATGCACACACATATGCACACATACATGCACACATGCACACACATATACATACATGCACACAAACACACTCACATGAACACACACACATACACACGCGCACACACACACACACACACACACACATGCACAGGCACACAGGCAGGTGGCAGAACTGTGACTTGACTTATTTTACATCTTATTTATTTTTATTAGACCACCGAGTTCCTGGCAAAAAAGAACTTCCTTTGTTTCCATATTGCTTTCCTGTCTCATTCTTGTGACCTTGCTCCGGTTAGCCAGAATTGGTCCCCTGAACTTTCACCTTTCACCTTTCACTCACTGACCTTCCTTGTCTCTTGGAAAAAGAACAAACCTCATAAACCCTGGCGTACTCAGGAGTGCATCTTTGGTGGGCACAAAGGCGGCATGATGAACAATAGGTTCTCCCTAATTAAATTAGCTCAGGTAACGGTGCACCCTGAGATGGGAACACATCCATTAACGCTGTTATTATTGTCAAGGACAAGAATGGCCCATTGAGAATTGATGAGGGAATAAGCTGCCCATATGCTGCAGACCATAAGGAAACAATTGATAGGCGATGCTCCACGAGGAGCTTCGGGTGGGATTGATAATGTGTCCTCCCTAGTAAAAGACACACACGCAGCATCAGGAGGGCGAGGGCCTGGCATCTGCCTAATCAATGGACTGTGCAGGGTCTGAGGCAATGACAGGAGCAGGCTTCACATTAATATTATAATACGATATGTTTATAGGACCAGGGCATTCGAAAGAGATCCCGGCAACACGGTGTGGGAGGTGTTTTAATTGAGTCCGTCTTCTGAAAGGGAGGCACAGGCATCATCCCTTGAAGAAAGGGGTCACATGGAGAGACGGTTTTGAACTTGGTTTCCCTTCTAAGTGATCTTTGCTTTTCATCACATGCAACCCATAGAATGCATTATTTAGCGGCTGACTATTTAGTCGGGGAGGTATTCAGGCAGACAGAAGGCTTGGCTGCCCCCTACTCAAAGGAAGATAAAATAAAATATGCATATCTTCATGCCTTCCTGGAGCCATAAGCCTGTTCTGGTTCACTGGGGATCCATCTCTGCCTTCATGATCTACAGTTTTATGGACAGAGGGGAGCTGCACAGAGCCAATTACACCCATGGAGTGAGTCCAGGAAGAAGAGGAGCAGTGCGGCTTCTAGCAGTGATTTGCTGCTGGTGGGCTGAGTTAGACAGGAAAGGGCTAGAGAGGGGAAGGTTCCCAGAGTAGGGGTGCGAGGCAACTGCTACAACCACATCAAATGGCTTGCAAAAGCGTGTCGGGAGCACAGACCTGTGTGCGCCTGTAATTCAGGGCTCGGGCCATGTGTGCAGCCGAGGATGGCTGAGCACTGCATTTTCAATGCACACAGGACCTCTTAGGTTTGCTCCTGGCCCACACGAGTTGAAATTTTTCTGAGTCTGTTTAAAGGAAAAGACCCCCGGGCCGTCTTTCACATAGGTCCTACCCACTGAAGCCAGCTCTGGCACGTCTGAGAAAGTAACTCTGCCCTGACTTCTCTGTGAGACTCTCCAGTGATCTTGACTAGGCTGAGATAAGGGGTCAAAGGCATCCACACTTAAATACTCTCGTGGCGGGTTCTCTATACAGCCTGTAGTCGGATCACACTGCTACCTCTTTGTGTATAGTTCCTCATACAGGAAGCACACTTCTCACTTCCTCCTACAGGAAGCACACTTTTCACTTCCTCCTACAGGAAGCACACTTCTTACTTCCTCCTACAGGAAGCACACTTTTCACTTCCTCCTACAGGAAGCACACTTCTTACTTCCTCCTACAGGAAGCACACTTTCCACTTCCTCCTACAGGAAGCACACTTCTCACTTCCTCCTACAGGAAGCACACTTTTCACTTCCTCCTATAGGAAGCACACTTCTCACTTCCTCCTACAGGAAGTACACTTCTCATTTCCTCTCTTCTCAATTCCTGGTCCCCTGCACTCCTCTACCTAGATCTCCTCCCCTCTACTTCCTGTCCTCAGTTCCTTCCAACATAGCTTATTTCCTGTGCTTGTTTTTTTTTTATTAGCAGGTCAGCACAGAGGCCTATGCTACCTCTGCCCTGCAGTTTTACCGCCTCAGTTGCTTGGTACAGACCTTCCCAGGTTCCAAAAGGCCTCATGAAACCTCCGTGCAATCACTGGCTTCTCTATTCACATACCCACCTATACTCAGTCACAGCACAGCTACCCTCCCTGCATCCCCGGTTCCTTTGATGCCAGAGCACTTTTTTTCTTTACACCAAAGTGTGCAGAAAACTAACCTTCTCTATGCTGCCTCATGGCGACTCTTATGCACTCTTGGCTTTTGTGTCCATCCCAAGTGGACTCCTGTATTCTTAGTTGGATTTGAGCCTGCTACTGCATCTGGACTTCAGTTTTCCTTGTCTCTGACTCCCTGTTCTCTAGTCCTGGCCTCCTTCATGGACTGCGTGCTCCATGTATGAAGCAGTCCCAAGTTACCATTGGGCAGATGGCAAAGCTTTTCTCCTGGAGGACAAGAGCAAGGTAGGCTTCAGAGCCTGTCACCCTTATCAGGGACAGTGCTACTTTTCTGACCTCTCCACATAGCGCCTGCCTCACACCTTCAGCCTTCTGACCCACAGAAAGCTTTAGAGGCTCTTAAAAAGCTCACATGCATCTTTGGTTTTTCCTTATTTTCTATTGGTTCTCAGCAGCTGACAGACAGAAGGGTAAATGCCTGGTACTGCATGCTGGTGAGCAGGAAGCCAGATCTCAGCCCTCAACTCCCCACCCCCAACCTGTGCGGCCTTGGGTGTCATTTGACTTTACTGGGCCGTATCTTTGAACTACAGAACAAGTACAACAATTATACTTTCTGTTGTGTTGCAAAGGGATGCAGTAAATGGTGGCCCTCTTTCTTACCCAAGCTTTGAGCATACTGCAAGCATGACAGCATGATAGTGCAGATGAGAGCTGCAGCAGCCCTCGTACTAGCACAGAAATGGCTCCCTGTTCTTCAAAATGGCTGCTGTGCCTTATCGATCCCCAGGAGTGCTTTCTGTCCACATTTGCCAACTTTGAGCTGAGGGTGCTCTTCACAATTGATTGCATTTCCCGTTGCTGCTGACCGGGTGGCAGAGGCATCACATGCTGTACATGCATGAACCTGGGTTATTCTTGGTAGCAAGACCAAGCCAGTACATTTCTTGATGGTTCTGTCAATAAACTATTAAGAACCATGTAAGGAAGGAATGTAAGTCCTGGTTGTTGTCTAAAACCTTCCTTTGACACCTTCTGAAAGGTAAAGCATTAGCAGAATGGATGCTCACAGCCTGGGAGAACATTCTAGAACAATGTGAGTTTAAAGCTATCTTTTGATGGCAAAGGGGAAATGTGTTGTTATAAATCATGGAGTCATATAATTCACAACAATCACCTCATAAATTTAAATATTTGGGATATACATTAGTCAATTTATTTGTCTTTTTATGCATACCAGAGAGTGATATGCTGTATAAGAACATCTAACAGAAACAACCTGATTTTGCAGGCTTTGAAATTTCAGATGGACAGGACAGGGCATATTGCTTAATTGTCCCTGTTAGTCTTTTATTCTGGGACATAAAATAATGGTGTCACTTTTTATTGATGGTGGCTTTTATGAGATGAATACAACATATGTGGAGGCAATCAGGCATCCACATGCTTAATCTGACTTAAGTTACCCTGGTGAGAATTGAGAGACGGCTGACTCAGTGTCCACAGAGGCAGACTGCAAGGACCAGGTCCTATGGGAATTGGGGGAGGGGTGGGGTTGCATACCTCTAATCTCTGGTCCAGGCTCTCCGATCAGGAGAGTCATTCCTCTCTGAGAGCAGAGAGAGACTTCAGGAGTGCCCTACGCACAGAAGGAGGTGTCAGAATGGAGGAGACATGTCCGCCACTGTCCATTTCAAGAAAGCAAAGTGCAGTGGGTAATATAAAATATCCCTTGCTGATGCTATGCGATGTTCAAAATCTTGCTGTCTTATCAGTGCCCTATTTTATTCTGTTTCCTGTCTCTTTGAGAAGGCTTGATCTCCTTAAGCTTACTATCCTAAAATTTCAGACATGTCTATTTAGGTGCACTGCCCTCATTCTTCCTGTAAGCTGCTTCCTTAGGATTTTGTTGGCATTTACATTTTGAGATGTCTCTGTTTGCTTTTTGGCTATTTGTCCTGCTACTTTTCTCCCTTTGACTCTGTCCTAGGCTCCACAATTCCTCTTACTAAAGCTGGATCTCAGCTGGCATGGCTGTGTCCTCACTTTTATATCTGTGTTCAGGTTTTTATTTTTTATTTGTACATTTTCGAGGCTGTCCAATCCTCCAGTTTCCAATCGTTTCCTTATACTTCTTTTTAAATAGGCTCTTGTTCTTATTTTATAGATGCAATATTGTCCTGAATTTCTCTGGAGACTTCTGGCCAGGCTGGGGAAAGTCAGAGATGTAAATGGTTAGGTGCTAGGGAGGTGGAGGATTTGTGTTCCAGGAGTCATCCTGCCTTCTTCCTCTGGTGTGTGGTTTGGGGGGACACTGTCGCACCTATCTGTGACAAAGGCTAAGAGGCTGCAGGTTTGTAGACTGAGGGTATGATTCAACAGTAGAATACTTGCCTAACATGTGTGAAGCCCTTGGTTTGTGATTCTAACATGTACAGACTCACACATGCACACACACTCACACACATACACACTCATCCACACACTTACATACACTCACATATTCACACACACTCACACTCGCATACACACTCACACATATACTCACATACTCATGCATATACTCATACACACTCACACACACTCATAAACACTAACATACACACACCCACACACTCACACATATACTCACACACACTCATGCACACACTCACACACACTCACACTCACTTTCATATTCACACACTCACACACACTCATACACACTAACATACATACACACCCACATATACCCACACACACTCATTACATACACACACTCACACTTACATATATACTCACCCACTCACACACATATATACTCACATATATACTCACACTCATGCACATATACACACATGCTCACATATTCTAACACACTCACATACACTCTGGCACATACACACACTCACTTACATACACACTCATACACACTAATATACATACATACCCACACACTCACACATATACTCACATACACTCATGTACATATACACACTCACACTCACATATATACACACTCAGACACACACTCATAATGCACTCATACATACTTACATATTCACACACTCATACATATACACTCACACGCACTCATATACACTAACATACATACACACCCACACACTCACACATATACTCACATACACATGTACATACACACACACTCACATATACACACACTCAGACACACACACTCATAATACACTCACATACATACTCACATATTCACATACTCTTACATATACACTCACACCCACTCATACACAGTCACACATATACACTCACAAACTCTCACACACACAAATACACACATACACACACAGGTGGGTTGTTGTTGTTGGTTCCCTTGACATTCTCTGCACCCACTGTCAGTATCTATGTACTGGATAGCTGGGTAGCTGCTATCTGTTTTATCACTCCACCCCCTTGTTTTGACTCAGCATCTGGGTCACAGAGTGCATTCATTCAGTGCATTTTCAATCATGAGTCATTTAACCCCCATCTATGTATGCAGTAGAACACACGGTGTGGCTGAAAACAAGAACCACAGTGTCAACAGCACAGCAGGCCAGACCACAGCCCAAGCCCTGTGGGATTTAGATTTAGTTTAGCAGAAGAAATGAGGTAGCAGGTCGGACAGGTTTTTGGAAGAATAAGAGGTGACTCTCTCTGTGCCCCATGAGTCCTTAGAGAAAGGATGGATGTCATTGTAATTGGGCCATGCTTCGGTGGGAGGTTTCTGAGGGAGTCTCTGACCTTCATGGCCACCAGTGGCAAAGCTGCAAAGGTGTGAGCACACACAAGCTTGAGGTGTCTGTCCTTTGTCAGCCACATGGACACATGCGGTAGTATTCACACTGCTTCAGCTATGCAGCCTGCAGAAGACAGGAGGCAAATGCCAGGGCACTTGCTAATGTGTGAAGCCCTTGGTTTGTGATTCTCTCTCTCTCTCTCTCTCTCTCTCTCTCTCTCTCTCTCTCTCTCTCTCTCACACACACACACACACACACACACACACACACACACTCACTCCTCTCTCTCACACATACACACACACACCCTCAGACACTCTCTCACACATATACTCATACACTCATGGTGGTGGAGGTGGTGGGGTTCCTCACACTAAAGTGTATATTCACTCCATGCCCAGAAATTTAGTGACCTCTAAACAGTGACTTTGTGAAGTAGGGATCCGGTCTTTTTCTTTTTTGCTCAGAGCACATTTCTTTTTTAAAATTATAATGATTTTATTAATTTTTGAGAACTTATACAGTGCATCTACATCATATTCACCCCCAATCATCCCCCCATCTTCTCAGATATACACATATCTCAAATTCATTTCTTAAAAAGAAGCCAAATCAAATAATACATTATTTTTGATTCCTTACCCCTTTTCTGTGCCGTGGAGACTTCTTATTATTTCTACCATGGCTATTAAACGTTGCTGGTGGCATTTTCCTACTGACCACGTGACAACAACGGTGTTGAAATCACTAGTCAAACACCTGCTCAGGGATACGATGTCCAGGAGCTCAAAGCCTGCCTCCTCTGACATTATCCTATGATCCTGGTGTTACTGCTTTCTTCCTGGTGTGGTTTTCAAATTCACACCTCTGGGCTTGGCACAGCCTTCCTCGGTCTGAGCCTGCCTATCTCTTGTGGCATTACTTCACCCCACACCACATCAGCCATATCTATTTTGTCTAGATCCCAGGGCTAGTAGAAAGAGATGAGTCAGTTCTAGAACTGTGATTCTGATTGGGTACCTGCTCCTGGCACAGGCTGTCTTTTGTCCTTCTCTTTAGCCCATGATGATGGCTTTCCCTACTGCCCTTACCAACTTTCCTGCTGACCATCTGGCTTCTTGGGGATCTGCTCTCCTTGAAATCTAGTACTTAACACTCAGTGTGGCAGACCTGCACTCTATAGCTCAGCTGGCCGATGGCTAAAGGCTCTGAGCATTCATCATTGATGTTGCCCAGTATCATCCACACCCATACACTTGTCTGTAGTAGAAGGCTGCTGACACAGGACTGTGTCTTTTCCTTCCAGAATCTTAATCAGGGATTTTGAGCTAAACGAGGGAACTGTGCATATGTCATCACATGGGTCAAAATGCTTGAGCTCATCCTTCTGATGTCCTGAGGTTTTCAAATCAGGTCTCCCTGTGCTCTTAACGCTCACTGAGCTCTGATCTTGTATAGGACAGGCACCCCAATTGGGAGCAGGGATGGGATGTTCAGCTGTGAGGTCTTTCATCAACTTGATGTAATTATAGTCCTGTTTCTAAGACAGTCATTTCTGCAACCTGTGAGGCACCGTGACCTGGCATCATGTGCTTTTCAAAGCAGCAGGTGGCAGTTCACTTGAGCAACTACACCCAGTGTAAGCACCCCAGGCTCTCCAGGGGACAAAACAGCTTCAACTTCACTCTTGTAACAATACCTGTGACTCTTTAGGCATTTGTCAGACTTTTGATATTTTAATGTGTGTGGGAGAGAGACAGAAAAGAGTGAAGGAGAGAGAGAGAGAGAGAGAGAGAGAGAGAGAGAGAGAGAGAGAGAGAGAGAGAGAGAGAGGAATTTATAGCTGAGTGCCTCGGTGGGAAGGAGAGCCCTGATCTGCCAGCTCCCTACTTTCCTCCTGAGGTTGCTATCAGGGTCATAAATCCTCGACCTTGGTAAAGCAGCTTGTCCCTTTAAGGCTATTAAAGGAACCTAGATGAGCTGCATTCCCAAACCAGCCTTGAGGATTACTCTGCCAGGTGGAAGGTGGCTGCCCATGGGGGAAAAGAGAAATTGCTCCTACTATATCATTTTGGAGCTGTCCGCAGTTAATCCCCAGCCTGCTTAAAGCAGGCGGAATGTGAGATAGCTTCGGTCAATTGGCTGTTGCTTTTTTCTGTAACCCCAGGTTTTCTCCAAGGCAGCTGCTTATCCCAGTATGGCTGGTGTGGAAGGTGGGGGCTTGAGACATAGGCCCAGTGATAAGGAAGAGATCTGGGTAGGTGCCCAGCAGGGGTGGGGCAGATTCAGGGAATGTAAATGTTTCCCAAACAGAAGCTGAGTCTCAGAGAGGGAAATCGGGTCTATTCTTGCTCAGCAGAGGGACTATAGCTCAGGGGCAGACGTCACTCTTCAAAGGCTGAAGCTAATTTTCTCCCTGGATTAAGGAGATGATTCATAGGTTGCTGGTGTGGGCTGTGCGACCCACTTGGAGGTTGTCCTAGAAGCATCAATCATGTTGGGAACCAAGAGTCCAATCTTGACCACTGGCAAATATCTATTTTAGGTTGACCCTGTCCTCGCTAGCTAGAGGCAGAGAGTGTTATTCAATCATGTCTAGAAACTTACTAAAGAACGACATGTGTGGTTCTTAAAAGTTAACTTTTAAAACCTGTCCTTGGCCTAGAGGATGCTGGGATTGTTTTTTGACAGGTTTGGACCTTTGTTTGGGCCCGAGACTTTAGAGGCTTTGTGAGTACTTACCCTGGCCTCCTGCTCTGGTATGAGCTCCTGTGACATCTGTCTCTGTCTCACTCCACCATTAGAGTGTGCACTTTCTAAAAGAGCACAGTAATGATGTTACTAAAGCCGCCCCCCACCAGGTTAGCTAAATGAGGGTTAGCTAAAATCCATCCAGGGCCCCCAGAGTCATCCATGTTGCATTCCAGGTTCTATAATGCCTTGCTCATCATCAATCTCTCCTATTTTACCCTCATCTTCTCCCATCACTGTTTGCTCTGAACATTCCAGTCAACCACAGGAGCACCCTTCTCTCTGTGTGCACACCTTTACTTCTGTCCTTTTACTCATGCTTGCCTCTCCCCTGAGAATTCCATACTGTACCAGGTTGAAAACCCAACCACCAGTTGCAGGGCTGCCTCTTCTGAACTGTCTCCTCTCCCATCCCCTCTTTCTAGGATCCAGATCCAGACAGATCTAGATCTAGATCCAGATCCAGGCACATCTATATCTAGATCCAGATCCAGTCACATCTATATCTAGATCCAGATCCAGGTAGCTCTCGATCTAGACCCAGTTTGTTTACTTTGCTGTTTTCTCAAAGCAATTAAATATATTGATATTCATAAGTCATGTTGTATTTTGTTGTTGTTTCCATATTGGCCTTCTCTATCCAACTTTGTTGTTTTTCAGCCTCAACATCCAGTACAACACCTGGCAGAGATATGCTCTAGAATTACAAACTAAAAAGGGATAGAGAGAGAGAGAGAGAGAGAGAGAGAGAGAGAGAGAGAGAGAGAGAGAGAGAGAGAGACAGAGAACAAACTATGTGGATAAGAACAGAGATAGAACAGAGCAGATCTATAGGGACCAGGTTGGGAAGGCAACACCATCCTCATCGTGTTTAGACTCCCATCTCCAGCTCCTCCGCAGGCACCGTGTCTACCATCCGTTCCTTCGGTTCTGTCAGTTCTTTTTGCTCTCGACTGCTGCAGACTGACATTGACCCTTTGTGACAAGCAGATCAGCTCCTAATCTGCTAGAGCCCCAGTTTTTCTGAGATGTTGGCAAGCTCTTGACAGGTCCAGAGGAGAAGAAAGCTGTCAGCTCTCACTCTTCAGCACTCTGAACAGCCAGTCCAAGGCTCAATTTGCACCTCGCCGCCCCTGGAGCGGCTATGGCTTTGATTGCTGCTTTAGGGCCCTTCAGTAGTTTCTCTTAAGGGATAAGTAGGATAGGGGGTTGAGAACAAGAATATTAGCCCCATTCTTGCATCTTCAGAGAGCAGCTCTGAAGTAGGGGTGTAGGGAGGAGGGACCCTGGCATGGAGAAGGGAAAGAGAGATAGATAGAGTAGTTTTACATTGCCCGTCAAATTTGAGCGCTAATGCCGAGGTCGAGTTGGGAGACATTAAAAAGAACACAGGGATGAGTTAGTGTAAACAGCATCATCGGAAAGGCAGCCACAGATCCACACAGGGAGCAGAGCTAGCACTCTGCTCGACTCAGTGATAATGAAGAAGGCAGCTAAAGCAAAGAGATCTCCCCGTCTGCCTCGTTTCTATCGCTTAATCAAAACTGACTCCAACTACTGCAGCTGCAAAAAAATGTTCCCAACCTTCCATTAATTTCCATACAATAACCCTCTAATGGGGAAGCCGTTCGGGGGAGGAGCGTAATCAATCTGGTCTAATGACACACCAGAGACCTGGGGAAAATGCAAACTTGGAGCAATTCGTGGCAGGTGCAACCTTGGAAAGCATTACCATTTTTCTAAGTTAATTTGTTCCCTTGATATGTTTGAAATCCATATTTGTACTTTAAAGGTCTAAAATGCAAGATGATTAAAAAATATAACCGGATTTTTGTAAACCGTTCAGCAGCAGCCAGTGATGTATTAGCCGTCTCCCTCCCTCCTCTCTCCGGAGAGCAGGGACCACTTTGCCTTCTGTTTTCCTCTGCTGTCATCTGGCCACTGCTGGCTCTCTGTTTTGTTTACTATTTTTAGGTTCACTCTTGGCTCTAGCTAGTGGGGTGCTTTTATATTCCAGGAGGAACTAGTTTGGGAATATAGGCTGGGCTGTCCAAGTGGCTCCCAGCCATTTTAGGGAAAGAAACAAGGAAGTCCTATTCCCAGAGAGTCTACCTATAGACCACAATGTGTTCTTGCCTCTAGCTTTTCTGCCCTGCCATGTGAAGAAAGGCCAAGGGAGATAGAATCAGCTCCTGACTTCTTGGTCTCTACGAGGTGTCTTGATTCCTGGTCTACCAGTCCTTCTTGGCCTTGAAGATTCAGGTCTTGACTCCTTAAACTGACCTCCACAAGTGGACTGACTCCTTGCTGGCATCTTTCGTAGTTTCCTTTCTTCTTAGGACTTGCCCTTGGAATATAAAAGAAAGCACTCTCTATTCCACTGAGGCTTATTCTAACTCACCTACACTCCTGGGACAAAATGGTCTTGTGCGGCGTTTCTTGCTGAAAGTCGTGTACATTGGCCCTGTTTATGAAACAAACAGGTAACCTCTTCTCTTATATTTTTGGTTGTGAGCCTAGCCTTTTTAACGGCTGAGCCATCTCTCCAGCCCAGGTGACCTCTTCTGTTCTTCTCTTTTAATCTGTGGGTCACCAAACTGGAAGACCTTCTGTACAAACTTTTCTGGGAGTGGATTCTCATTCCCCAAGCATTAGCACCTGGGCATTTGTCAAGGTCAGGGCATTTGAACTGATTGAACCTTACTAGTTCTACCCTTCAGACATTTCCTACCTTTTAACTAAGGAATATGGTTTAATGTTAATAAGACAGCTCTGGGAAATGCACTTAGTACCTGTTTGAGGGCTGATGATGACTTTTCAAGGATCAAGCTAGAGTCTTCTCTGATGCTCAGAATTTGGGGGTTTAGTGCTACTTCCCTGCTACACATTCTGAGATATGCTGCTCCTTAAGAGAAAAGCAGACTCTACAGCCAGAAGGTAGGACAGTTGTTTTCTGAATCACCACTAATTAGCTCTTTGGGGACTATTAATTCCTTGTTTAAAAGGTGGAAAGAGTACTGTTATGTACTTCGGAGACATGCCTTACTACCTGCATTGACATTGTTTAGAAGCTATATTGAGCCAGTTGAGGCGATGCCCTTTGCACATCTAGATCCAGGGAGAAAGGTTAACCAAGGACACTGGTTGCTGCACCCATTGCTGCATTCATGCTAGGGCCACATATCTGATGATGGTGTGCCCACCTCTTACCTCTAGGAGAAAGCAACTTCTGGTTTTGTCTTCATGACCCCCAATGGCCTGCTACACCATCCTGGGATTTCATGGTATCTCAAGATACTTCTAACCAACTTTCCTACATGTGTGCGTGTGTGTATGTGTGCACATGTGCAGGTCTCAGATTCTTCCCATGGTCTGACAGTACTCTGCCTCCCATGTTGCCTTCCCCACCCAGGCATTTCCACTGATAGAGCATCCTTTGTCATTTTTTTTTTTTATCTAGTCTTGATTTCCTCATCTCAGAGGGACTTGGATTTACACACATAGCCTAGGCACTGGCACATTTCATCTTCTAGTTGAATTGCTTAGGCACTGTTGGCCTCCGTGAGTTCAGTTAGTTTTGATCACTTCTATTTCAAACACAAAGACCAAAGTATAAAACAGGGTCCAGAGAACCTGTTGAGTTCCTGGGTTTCTCAATGTGTGAAGAATTCACTTTATTCCAGTAACATGCTGCCTTTCCACTTTTGTGTGATCTGTGTACAGCACTCCAGGTAACAGGAGTTGACATTTATTGTTAAACTTGCCTCTTGAATCACTCTGAGGGAGACCATAAATGTCTCAGATGTGGTTCCGCACAGAGACTAAGATGGCAATATTATCTATGTGTGCAATTATGATTCTCTCGTCCTTTCAGGGAATGTAAGTGCAGGAAAGAGACTGCAACCTTCTTTTTTGGTAAAGTGGGATGACCAGTAAATTCATGTAAGTACTGTGGGGTCACAGTTGCTGCAATCAGAAACTCTCCCCTAGACCAAGAGTTGAAATAACCTGGCCACATTCCAGTAGTTGCTTCTGGTCGTCAGTCAGTCTTGGTTGTACTCAGGTTATTTTTATCCCCAGTTCTGGGGACTTGGCCCTGAGCTTTGCCTCTGTGAGGCATTCTACCACTGACTAGATCCTCAATCCCTACACTCAAACTCTAATGCTACATTTTTAATGTCTTGTGCACTATACTTGTCATGATTTTTAGTTCATAGGCTATAGGAAAGGCACAAAATAGCTTTTATAACCAGTTCTTATCTCTTCAGATAGAGCCACTAAATATATACATGGAAGGAGATTTGCAGATAGAACTGTGTGTCCCAGTTTCTTAGTTTGTCCTTCACCATTTTTCCTTAGGGGGAATTTGTATTCTGTATTTTATTTTGTAGCAGATGCCAGAATTTGATCCAAGTATTCGGTCAGAGAAGACTGTCCACTCACAACTCTCCCATCCTCAACAGGATGCTTTTGATGTATTTTCTATTTTCATGGGGTCAAAGAATATAGATTTCTCATAGAAGAATCATGTGCTTGACTTCAGAAAACAACATTGTTCCTATTACTCTAGATTTTGACTGTACTTTTATTGTCCCTGAAGGTCTGTATCTGGAGTCCAAATGTTGCAGAAAGAAGGCAGACTCTTCAATAAAGAGATGTGGCTAGTGGGGGTCTTAGGTTTTGGTGGCTTACCCCTGAGGAGCTCATGAGACTCTACTTCTCCTTCAGTTTGAAAGGTGACCCTGGATCTTTTGTGCACCCACCACCCTCCCCAGAAGCCAAAACCATGTGACTGCCCAGTGTCAGATATGCAATTACAATGTGTGAACTAAGCAAGCCTTTCTGTACACTCAGTGCAGTTAGTTGCCTCAGGCATATTTCTATAGTTATGTAAAACTGAAATTCACTCTTCAGTGAGAGCAAATAATTTCTAAGCTTATTTATCTAGCAGGTAGATCTGAGATTCCATGTATTCATTTTTTCCCCTTTCCCCCCAAAAAAATTCGTTTGAATTTGGTTCAGCAAATGTTGAGTACCTGCCATTTTCCAAATACCCAGGATGTGGAGGAATGTGGGGCTGAACACAAATGACAATGGTTCTTGCCTTGATGAACTGTATCCTAGTGGAGTTCACAGACAGTACAGGCAAATCCATGACTGGCTGAATTCAGTATTTCTGATGGATCCACGAGTGGGATATCACAGAGAGGGTGAGGGGGCTTGGAAGATGAGTTGAGTAATTTAGCTGGACTTCAAAATGCAGAAAGGGAGAGTCCAAGGAAGAGCAGGCTTGGTGTCGAGCTGTCAGGAGCTCACTCTAAGTGTGAGATGCCTGTGAACTGTCCTGGTAGAGGCGTCATGGAGAAGTTAGACGTATAGCTTGAGACTGAGGATACCCATGTGGGATGGTGCTTAAAGCTTTGGGGTTACATTAGAATTTTATGAGTGTATGATAGAACAGTGAAAAAAACATTAAAGAAAAAATTCCGTACTGCCCGACATTCAAGAACCAGGTAGAAGAAGCGCATCCGTCAGAGGGATTGCCAAGTACAAATATACAGAGGGGTAGATATTCCCTTCCAAACTCACTGAGGACAGGGGGCACATTTTATTCACTTCAGATTCCAAAGTCTAGATGAGACTGGCTACAGAGGCCTTTAATCAGCAATGGCAACAACGGTGGAATGGAGGCAACATACAGAGTCCAAGAATGAACCAAGGAATCTGATTAGTGCAGCTCCAAGCATATGCAATGTTATTACAAAAAATACACTGCATTCCTGCAAGAAAGACATAGGAGCCATCTCAGGAAAGCACAGTGGGTCTTCAAAAGGAGTTTCATGAAAGTCTCTTGGTTATGTCAGGAAGCCATAACTGTGTCTGATCAGGAATAACTCGAGAAGCGAAGAGTCTCCATTGCAGAGGAGAATGGATGGATTCCCAGTAGACTACAGATTTAAGCAATGACAGCTGTCAGATAAAGTCCAACACTCTGCCACCTAGTGTGCTACTGTTTTCTGAGTGGGGTAAAATTTTCCATACTCCTCAACTAAGACCGCAGACTCAGCCGTGGTTGCCTATTTTGAATTTTGACTTAAAGAAAAATTTACTGCCTACTTCAGGTATCACCCTCCTCGTTGCTCTCAAGAAATTTGAGGACAGTAAGTGGACAGTCAACTGCAAGCCAAGACAGCTGACATTCTAAGCGCAGGTGTGAGGGTGTGCTGCAGCTATGTGTCAGCATGAAGTGGTTCTGAGCAGACAAGGCAGGAATCAGCAGGCTGCGGGTTATACTTCAGATGGAGCAGTGCTATAGATTGACTGAGTGGGAGTTACAGAAAAGGCATGGAAGGCTGGGCAGTGTGACTTTGCTTTGTGGGCAATTAGTATGTTACCTTCTGCCTGAGGGAAAGAACTTCAGTTCTTCAAACATCCTATCAATGGGAGAAGACGCTGGATGCAGTTGAACATATTTCTTATGAAGGGGAAAGTAAGGGACGCACATTTTGCTTTTCACCAGGAAGAATTTTATAAATCATGATCATATCTCTTAAGGAGATATGAAGTCTTGCATCTCACATTGGTTTGGGATGTTCCGTGGCTGTTCTTATTCATGAAGCCGATGGTACACAGCACCTTAATGTATGATTCTTCTCTCAGAGATTTTGTCCCTCTGAGACAAAACAAAATCCTTACCCTGATGATAGGTCTCTTCACTACATTGGTGAGTTAAGCATACTGTGTGAATGTGTGTGTGTGTGTGTGTGTGTGTTGTGTGTTGTGTGTTGTATGTGGTGTGTGGTGTATGGTATGAGTGTGTGGTGTGTAGTGTGTGGTATGTATGTGTGTGTGTGTGTGTAGTGTGTGCTGTGTATATATGTGGTGTATTTTGTGATGTGTGTGTACATGTGTATGTAGTGTGTGATGTGTGGAGTGTGATATGTGGTCTGTATCTCTGGTGTGTTTTTGTGGTATGTGTGCATGTGTGTATGGTGTGTGTGTGTGTGTGTACTTGTGCATGCATGTGTGAGTTGTGTATGTGTGTGAGTGCATGTGCGTATGTGTGCCTGTGTATTCGTGTGTGTTTGTTTGTTAGTTGCTGGGAATGGAACTCAGAGCTGCATGGTGGGCATGAGCCCTACTGTTGAGCCACTACCTTAGCCCCTTAGTGACGTTGTTTCTCCTTATCAAGCCTCCTTGGAGGAGCAGTAAAAGAAGACAACAAATGATTAGGCTGAGGGTATCTTCCATGTTCTCTTGCTTATGCTTTTCTGAAATTTGGAATGTAGTAGAAAAGTTTCAAACTACTGAACAAGTGAAGGAAAATGATTTTATTGACATTTGTAAGCCGAGGAGGGAAAGATTGTGGGGTCTGGAGTAGTGGACAACTTACCACCTATGAACTACAAAGGAGGGTATCCTGAGGCCAGGGAGGGTCACCCTCCTATTCTCCGGCATCCCCAGGGCTGAAGTGTATCAATCTGTTGTTCTTAATCCCATTGGGATTCACTCTTAGCCAATCCTGCATGCTTCTTAGATCTAGAAACAGGCGTGAGCGTCCTCCAAGATGTTCTGTGCGGGGCAGATGCTGTCATCCTTACCCATAAAGAATGCATTGGATTCAGTCATACTTAGTCTGGGCTGCAAAGAGTGGAGTGTTTCAAGTAGGGAGGGGGCTCAGACTGTGCTTTCAGAGTGAAGCCAACTGTACTGCCAGCTTCCGTGTCCTCCAGCCACAAGAATTTGTTACTGGCCACTTTGGATACATTTTAAAATATTACTCATTTTTTTTATTTTTTTTTTACAAAATATGATTTCACTAAAATGATTCTCCTTTGGAAGTTAATATAAGAAGCCTTCTCCCCCACAATGCTACCTGTGTAGAAGAAACTAGAAAGATACTCTATATATGGATATCTGAGGGAGGTTGAGACAATAATGGAGGGGGTCTGCCTATGGCCTTAGATGCTGCTGACTTGAGATAGTAAAGCCTAAAGAACAAATTAGTCATTTTCTACAGTACCTGTCGCTTAGAGCAGGGCCTAAAAGAGCAAGTTTAGGTCCCTGGTGAGTACAGGTGACTGTGTGAGCCCTGCAGCCTCTGTGGGATGGAGATAGCAGGTGTGTGGTAATTGGACATTACAATTTGGATGGTCTTACAAGTCGTGTACATAAATAGATATCCAATGGAGTAATAAAAAGAGGTGGTCCAGATAGACTCACTGGATGGGCTTTCTCTGGCTCTGACAGTCTGCAGCACTCTAAAATCCACAGGGTTTTTATAATGGCTTGTTCTATTGTTCTTCATGCTGTTACAGAAAACATCACAGTGCTGTCCCTTGATGCCCTTGAGTAACTACAAGGATGTTTCAAAATCTCAGGGACGTACTTCATGCAGGCAAAGGGGAAGGTTGTGTCTTGGGTGCCAATTTCTATGGCCCTGGCTGGCTTTGGTTCTGATGCTTCAGATGTGCCCGCACCCATGGTCTCATCTGGGACTGATACTGTGTAGCAGTGTCTCCTAGCACCCCTCCCTATCCCTGGAGAAACAGCATCCTGTCTGTGGAAGAGTTCTCCTCTATATTCAGGACTGGAATTCATCATGGAGTTCAAATATTCCCAGAAGCATTGTATGGAATCCTCTAAAACAAAGGCTTGAGCCCACATGTTCAGAGCACTGATCCGGACCTTAATGGATGATAATCTAGTCTTAGAGGCACCTGTCTAGTCATCCTTGCAGGGCCTGCCCTCCTGTTTGTCAGGCCCACCTATTTATTTATTTATTTATTTATTTATTTATTTATTTATTTATTTATTTATTTATTACAAAATCGTCCCTGTGGGAGGCCTGGGTCCATCTGTGGTGTTTTCAAGCTAATGAGGTTCTTTTGGTCACACATTTTTATAGTTTACACTTTGGATTATGGTGGCCCATTAACCAGCCTTTTGGTCTACACCAGTCTTGCACTGGAGGTGGCAGAATGCTTTTATCACACCAAGGAAGGCCAGGGCCAGCTTTCCATTTTGGACCTGGAGCTGGACCATAGACAGAATGAATACGCCCCTGGGGAAGGACTCACTAAGCAGACAGTGAGGGGTAGCTGTCTAGGCTGGCTACATACTCTGGGGGACCTTTATAACCCCGAAGAAAACTGCAACTCTTTGGTGGTTGTCCTAGTTGACATCTTCATTTTTTCAAAGATGAGAAAATAAATCACTTTCCTAGGATACTTTAAATGTCACATTGCCTGAAGCAAGGGCAACGGCTAGTTGACTTCTCAAGGTCTTCCCCAACCTAAAGATTTTTATAACCACTCATCCAGGAAATGTCCTCCCAGCCTGTGAGACCTCCAGGACTTTGCTTCTCACCAAGCGTTGTGGGGTGTACTGATGTTCCTCATTGTGAATCACAACACCTCCCAGAGACCAGAAGCTTCTATCACCAATATAAGCAATCTCCACTTCTCTCAGCTGTCTAGGTGGTTTCCAGGCACCTCCAAATCGACAGGTTCTGTACTGGTTACAACTTTGTGTGTGGTGTCCCCTGGGAGAAATGAGGTACTTCATTCTGGACCACGGGGCACCAAATGTTGGTGGTGTGTATCCGCTCCTCTTTGGGGTTCAAGGTATATACTTGAAAGCCATCATGGGCTTAGCAAGTGAGTGATTTCATGTGATCTACTGAAACCACTTAAAGTCTGTTGAAAGTTTCTTCTGTGAAGTTTGGATAACAGTACATCTGTCCTGGAAGTGGGGTGATTCATCTGCAGTGCACTTCATCATCATCATTACAGATGCTCGTGTAGTGTAGAAGTTGTCATTAACTCAGCTTTTCTGTTTCTAGAAAGAGCAGCCTGGGTAAAGAAGGCTCCTTTCATCTTGGAGAGTCTGGGAAGCTTCCCTGTGTGTGGCTTTTCTTATGCTGGTGTCTGTTCCAGCTCTGTCACCTCCCATCTTCTCCATGGGTTCTCTACAATCCTCCCCAAGCAGGAGGTCTGTGGGAGGCTGTTGGCTATACTGAATTTCCTCTGACCTCTCACATCCCACTTGGTGGTCTTGTGTTTAATGAAGGATCCTGTCTAGTGTCCAAGTGTGCTTCCTCCTCCCTGTAAGCACCCACAGCAGTGTGGCTGCCATGACACCCACAAGCCCTGGAGCTCTTCTTCCCCTGAGACAAAGTCATCTCCATGCCTTACATCGTAGATCATATTGAACTTTATTTGCCCCACCACTGAGCTGGAAAAGGTAGACTTCAGTTCCCTTCTCAAAACAGCATCCCTAATAAAAGGGCCCTTCTAGGCTTTTTTTTTCTTCTTCATTTGTGATCCTAATGCTCAAATGAAAGCGAGGCCTTGCCTCATTTTCCCGTGGCTGCCAAGACCATGGTGTCAGGGATTAGCCCCAGCAGCTCCTTTCAGTGGAATATAATGGTGGCAGCTCTTGCCCCCAGACAAGGAGGCAGCCTCATGGGCTCTCAGGGTCCTTTGTTAATGACCCAAGACAAGCTGACTAAATAGTCTTTGGAGTAGTGAGGTTGGAAGGCTGTTGGGCACAGGCTGCATGGTGCTTCCTTTCTACCTTTCCTGTGCTATCAGTCTGATTTAGTTCCCTGATCGCTGTGAGAATGCAATTCTAATAGTGCCCTCATCTATGAAAAGGTACTAATAATTTATTATACTGACCTTATCAAGGGCATTTCCATTTTTGTGAAGACCACCTGGAATGTGTTTCATCTCCAGGATGTCACGATAATGAGGGGTTTCAGGCAGTCTATTGGTTGATTGAGAAAAAGCATTACTTGCTAAGGAGTGTCTCTCCCTGATGTCTCTCAAACCTCACAGCATGTGTAGAAGGAGGACACAGAATGTATTATATTCTAACCTGATTCTACACACACACACACACACACACACCCTACACCACACATCCTGCATATACCATATATTATATCACACATATGCTACACACACCCATATACCATACCTGCCCATACCTCACACATACCATATCACCCCCAATATACACACTGCACATACCCACATACCATATCATAACACTATACCACATATACCACTCACATATCACACACATACAACACACAAATACCTACACACTACAGACATACACACTGCATATGTATACCATACCACACATAACCCACAAATATACACATACCATATCATACACACCATACTGCACACACACACCACATATACTTCACACACACAGCACGCCTATACACACTGCACACATACTACACACACACACGCACACACGCGCGCGCGCACACACACACACACACACATACAAAACATGCCATGTCACTACACACACACACACAAACACAAACCACATCACACATATGGCATGTAATTACACATATACTGTGAGTGGGTTCCCTCTCAGTTTGTCACTGAGGAATGTGTCTGCAGTGAAGTCAAGTGGCCAGACCGACAGACAGGCACTTGTTACTGAGCTGTTACCAAGTGTTTCCCTTTTAAATTTGTGAAATAGTGGTTCTTATTCACTGAGGCAAGGGAGAGTCTATTGGACAGATTCAGCTCACTGTTCTGAAATTAAACTGACTTCGTATTTGTGTCTTTCTCCCTTTCTCCCTATTGTGTCTTATGTTCCCTTATATTATCACCTTGACTCTATTTCTACTCATCTTCCTCTTCTACCCTTCCTTTCCTGTCTTTTCCTTCTCTTTCCTCTTGCATACCCTTCCCTCTTTCCATTTCCTTTTTCTTCTCCTCTTCTTCCTTTCTTCCCTTCCTCTTCTCTACCCTTGGTCCACTCTACACTTCTTCCTGCCCCTGACCCCAGACCCCACCACAGAGCCTTTTCCTTGCAGGATCTTGTATAACCCCTCTTGCTCTGGGCTGTAAACTGAAGCCCAGACAATCTCACTAGTGAGCAGATCATGGCTGTGGCCCCTGGGAGAGTCAGCTGTGGTCCTGGCCTCTTGCTACTGAACCTTCTGAATCTTCCTCTCTCCTTTACTTTGCTTAGACTTCATGTTCTTTTGTGCTCAGCAGTTTCCTTTGGATTTATAGACTCCTGCCTTGGGAGCTATTCTAGTGGAGAGTAACTGCCTGTATGCCTGAGATGGGAAACTTTGTCTAACCTTATTAAATTACTTAGCTTGTCCTGCTAACGTGAAGATATGATTTGGATTTAGTGGGGCCTGAAGCTAAAACAAGGAGAAGAATATAAAATTACTGGTGAAATATATTATAATATAAATATGTTTAGGGGCTTTAAAAAGACCCATGAAAGGAAAGAGCCCTTAAAAATTAAGTTTCACCAACTTCATGATAAATTTATTCATTTTACATCAGAGTCCTCAGCACAAAACCCTGAGATGTGGCACCTTTCCCAAAGTAGGCATCCTTTAGCCCACTGTTGGCTCATGATTGCCAGTATAGTTCTACTGTCATATTTGGTCTTGACTTATGACTTTCTTTTCTGATGCTGGCCTCTCAGACTTCTCTCTGTCCCCAAGTTTAGTCTCTCCCAACTACTTCATTCCTAGACTGGATGAAATTATTGAATGTTGCGGTAAAATAAAAACCCTCATGTTCCTGTTGGTCCTCCTCCTCCCCTCCCTCCCTCTCCTCCTCCCTCCCTCCCCTCCTCCTCCCTCCTCTCCTCCCCTCCTCCCCCCTCCCCCTCCCCCCCCCCCCTCCTCCTCCCCTCCCCTCCCCCCCTCCTCCCCTCCCCCCTCCCTCCCTCCCTCCCTCTCTCCTCTCCCCTCCCTCCGTTCCAGCTCCATGGGGCCATTGAACTGGTGCTACTTTACCTCAGTGGCTCCAAGCTGCCCCTAAATACTATCTGACCCATCTAGTTCCCAAGGCAGGTTGCCGCCATGCCAGTTTCACACAGAGACCACCTATCTTGTAGATCTCTTACTGTGAACTCTGCTCACATTTCTAGCATCCACCCCCTGGTCCCAGTGGTGGCTATCCTCTTATAACTCTGCTGCTGCTCTGTTTACATTCCCAACATCTGCCCCCTAATAGTTATGGTATAAACTCCCAGCAACCTGTTAAAATCAAGACTCAACAAACTGTAGCCCAACAATCAGATTTATATGTTAAATTCTCAATCCTCAATACATCCACACAATAAACTCACAACCAATGGATAAGGATATAAACTGCCCACCTAGATAAGAACAATTTGCCTACAGAAATTCATTCCAACTACCTTGGTAATTCAAGACCACCCAGATCTGGGTCATCCTTCTTCATCTCCATCTTGATTCCCTTTCCTTCTCCTTCTCTCCCACCTTACAAAAGCGTTGTCCCTGCCTTATTTTTTACTGTCCAATCATGACCTTGATCTAACTTGTGTCAGCCCTCACATACATATAGACATCAACCTACAATTGAACATTGTAGATTGAGATACAATATTCCTGTTGTCCTCTCCACATCTCAAACTCCACCTAGTTTCTATGTATGGCCTGGGATGGAGCTTCCTTAGTTCAGGCCATCTTTTGAGGACAAGAGTGGGTGTTAACAGTGACATAGTTTGTGTCTATCATAAGTGAAAGTCCTGTTTCTGGCTCCATCCATATCCTTAATCAAACAGCCCCTTTCATCCTGATGGAGAGATAAACACTATCTTTCTCCCTTCACTGAACCTTGAACTATGCAACCCTGAAGGCTGTGAGAGCCAGGCCTCTACTATTGCACCAGAGGGCATCACATCTGAGAGCACAGGAGATCAGAGTGATTCTCACTATGAGATCATAAAGAAGATTTGAAAGCCAAGTCTTGCAACTTGAAGTTGGTCTCTAGGAAACTTCTACTAGGATGCTGAGTAAGGAATAGCTAGCCTGGCTTACCCTTCCAAATGTCTCTTACTTACTGAAGTCATTCTAGAGCCAGGAAAGATGGTGGGCCACCAACTCAAGTGAGAGCCTAGAATAGAATCGGCAGACAGGAAGATGAGACTGAGAGACAAAGACATAGGCTTTAAAAAAAAAAAAACCTTCAGAAATGGAGCTGTCAAAACAGTTCAGTGTTACCTGTCAATGCCGATGACATCCTCCTCCTGAACAACATGATGGGAGGGGAGAAAATACTCTTGTAAATTGTTCTCTAGCATACACATGTGCATGAGCGCACGCACACACACACACACACACACACACACACACACACACACACACACACACACACACACACAGGCCTGATAAAGAAGTGAATAATAATAACTTTAGGAAATACTGTGATTAAGTCAAGGTTGTCCCTGACAGGATCTTGTAGGGGTTTCTCTTTCCTGCCCAACATATTTCTGTTTCATTGTTCTTCTAGCAAGGAGAGAAAAGGAATAGAGTATGAATTCTGCATCTCGGGTTTGGTTGATTTGTTGGACTACTAAAGAGTCACAGCAAGTCAGAAGAGAGGTAAGAATTTTACAAATTCAGGCTTTTACTGTCATTGGGAGCCTCAGTTGGGGAGGGGGGTCCCCACTTGTCTCCCATGCCCAGTTGTGTCTCTACTTGCTTTGTCTCTTGAGATGCTGATTTAAGATGGTGGCCTTGCTTCTCTCTTGGTGTTTATGACAACGGTGAGATGCAGTTCTCAGCCTGTGAAGCGCTGTAATTCACAATGCTTGCAGCTTCCAGCGGATGAAGCTCAAATATATAAAGTCTGGGTCGGAAACCAAGGCCTTCAGGATTCTAATCAGGCTCAGTCCTTGCCTCTGAGGGGCTTTTACGACCTGTGGTTGCCTGAGATGAGGAAGCCCCTCTTTGTCCACCAACAGGTAAAAAAGATCTGTGCGAGGTGATTCAATTTCACAGGTCATAAAGTTATATGCCCACTTCTCCCACTTCTTCTTCTTGTTTATTATGGTGGAAAGCTTCCGAGTTCACCATCTATATTTTGTCAGCGGATGGAAATTGTTTTATCTTGCACGTTTCTCCTGCTGCCCTCTCTCCTCCTTCTGGCCTCGCTGGCTTTTCATTCTGTCCTCACCTGAGTCCTTAAATCAAGGCTGGCTACTGGCAGCTGAAAGCAATCTGTGGGACAGACATTTGGAGGCATTCAAGATTTGTGGGGAAGGAAGGTCAGAATGGGCAGCCATTTTGGGCAGAAGGGACTACTTAGCCTCTGTTTCCTCCTGGGCTCCTAAAGTTTGCATATATATGATAAAACAACAACACCTAGTTCCAGTATTTGTTATTTATTTAGTCCTAGAGACCCAGTAAGGAGTCTTGTACCATAGTGTCTTCCTTGCTCACAGCCCCCCAAGAAGGTGTTTTCTTTACCAAGTATCTAATGGTCCCCATGACTGTGGCTGATTTAACTAGAACTAAGCCTCTAATCAAAAGGTTATCTGACCTAGGACTCACATAGCACAACGCTAAGACAACCTATGGCAGCAGAGTATCCTTGTTGACGCGTCTTTCCTCACTACTTCATTATGAAAGAAAAATCTCAAACCTTTAGAAAGACTCTAAGAATTACACTTGAATCCCAATAAACTGTCACTGGCTTCTCTGGTGACCATTTTCTGTGCTGTAGCATGCGCCCTCCTTGGCACCCTCCCAGACATCTGTCCAAACATTTTGTAGTAGAGATTATTTAAAAATCCTGGGTTTCTTCTCTGCCTTGGTTATTGAGTTCCCAGGTGAAAGACACACCCACCGCCTTTACATTTACAATAAGCCTTAAGCAGCACAAGAGCTGGGCAGCTGCTTACCCTACTCGCTAGTTAGTACCTACTTTCTGATCAGTAACCCCAGGTTATTACTTAGTATTTACTATGTTCCATCTGGGCCGCTTTTAACTCTAACTGGGCAGCCCTCAGGGCCAAGTTCTCTTGAACCCCAACCCATGGTGGCTTCTCCTTTCTCCTCCCCTACTACGAATCTTTCTTTTCATTAGCAGCAAAGTAAGTTGGGACACCACAGCTGTAGTCTGAGGAGTCTAGTGGTAATTGGTGGAGGCTCCAGGGAAGGAGGTTTGTGTGAATGAGGAAGTCAAGACAGAGTCTAGTAATGCACATCTGTTAGATCTGTTGATGAGAGGAGGAAATGAGTAAGAGGCATAAAGGGAAACAGAATCCTGCAACTGGCAGCTGAGATGCAGGCAGAATCTGTTTGGGTTGCTGACCTGAGTTTCATTTTAAATGAATCTTGGCTTAAGAGTTGGGCAAAACTTCCAACAATTTCTGAAATGGTTTTAAACATCTTTCTGCCAGATTTTTGTGTTTATTTATTTTTCTTGCATTTAAAAGTTTCTTTTTATTCCCAATGTTTTGGAAAAGCAGCAAGTCTAATACCAGCGCTTCACAGCCCTCCCCACCCCACTTCTTGTTTTGTGTGATGAAACAAAGTTAAAAGGCTTTGAGTATTTTGTTACATAATTGGCACTATCCTCCCTACCATTGCCTATTTGTTTTTTTTTTTTTTTTAAATCTAAGACTTTACTCTAGTCTGAAAATGGTAAGGATTATTCTTTCCATCTTGGGTCAAGTATGGAAACTCAAAAACAGCACATATAATTCATGTCAACCACAATATTGCCTTTTAACATTATCTGAATATCAAGTTATTGTAATTATTTTTATATATGTGTGTATATACATGCGTGTGATATTAGGGATCAAACTAGGTGGGAAATCTCTCTACCGCTGAGATGTATGTCTAAACCCTCCAGTTAGAAAAACAAATATTCAAAAGTGTTCTATTACAAACGTTTGTGAGTATAGCTGCAAAGACTATTTGTTTTTCTTTTTTAAAAAGTTATGTTTTGAGAATTTCATATACGAGTCCCATATTTACATAGTTTTCTATTCTCTCTAACGCTTACCCTCTCTCCTCTTCACTGCTTCTAAAATTCATGGCTTTTTTGTTATCTAATTATTACATGTATTCTCATACATATTTATAAACACCACTTGCTGAGTTTACTTAATGTTGCTTGTATGTATATGTGTTTAGAGCTGACTACATGTGATTCAATAGCCCATCAGGGAGCTTTGTCCAGTAGAAACAACAACTCATTTAGGGGTGGGACTGTTTTAATTATTTTTATATTGCTGTGATTAAACATCATGGCCAAGCCGACTTATAAAATAAAGTTTATCTGGGGATTATAGTTTCAGAGGTTAGAGGTCACGAATATCATGGTAGGAAGCATGGCAGCAGGTAAGTCAGGCAGGCAAACAGGGCACTGGGGCAGTTAGCTAATAGCTCATGTTTTGTGAGTCAATCAGGAAGCAGGTAGAGTAAACTAGGATGGTGTGGGCTTTTGAAACTAGGAAAAGCATGCTCTCCAGTGGCACACCTCCATCAACTAGGCCACACCTCCTAATCCTCCCCAAGCCGTTTCTTCAAGTGGGGGACCAAGTATTCAGTATTCACAATATGGCCTGTGGGGGCCATATTCATTCAAATCACCACAGAAGCCTTATATTTTTTTTTCTATCCATGTTGGCACAGTAATGGCATTGTTACTTTTCAGTCCTTCTTTTGGCAGCCATATTGTTGAGGTGCATGGGTACACTTTCCCTGTCATGTATAGAAGACACTATCTTGCAGCAGACATCCTGGCTCTCTGCCTCTGTTCCACCTCTGCCTTCTCTCTAGCAATGCTCTCAGAGCCTTTGTTGTTGATACATTATTTGGGGCAATGAATCTCATGACCAGTTCTTCATTGCATTTTGACCAGTCATGGCTTTCTATGATGGTTTCTGTTTACTGCAAAAAGAATCTTCTTTGACTACAGCTACACTTACCTGAGGATATAAGGATAAATATTCAGAAATGCAGCTAGAAATTATACTGGTTTAGTGAAATGGCAGTAGTTGGTTTTTCGGGGCCCCATGGCTTCAGTAGCCATGAGTAATGGGTCAATAGACCTGAATTCCTTCCTTTTAAGTGCACCTCTAATCTAATTAGATGCTTATTTGTTACTCCAAGATATTAGTAAGTATGACTATTGTACCGTTAGAGGTATCTTGCTATTTTTCTCATTACTGTGATTTGTAGACAGTACATCTGAGTAGGACTATTGATTGGTTTTCTCCTTAGCAGCTTGTAAAGCTCCACCGACACTGAGATCTAGTCTTTGATGAGGAGACTTCCAGGTCAGTTCCAGCTCAACCTCTCCAAAGTACGTAGTGTCTTAATCAGTAAGGTCTTACCCTCACCTTCTGGGAGGCAACCAAGAGCACCATCATAGCCTCTACTATTTTGAGAGTCTCTTGGGCTCCCCTGACCAACCTTTTGAAAGGATAATTCCCATGCTAGGCACTGGGGACTTCTACCATTTGGTAATATGCATTTATATGAAAGTGATGTTTTGAACATTGACAATTACAAAGTTAAAAATATCAGTCAACTCAAAAAACATTGAGGGTGATCTGCATCCTGTTGTATCAAATATTCAGCCAAGATTTAATTCTTCATGTTAAATTAAGTAAGCGTATCCATTGTTACAGTATGTAAATTTGCTTTATTTTAATAAATGATAAAAAATTATATGAGTAGCAAATGATTATTTTAAAATAATTTGTGATTTATTATCTATAAATATTTGGTTTACATGTCTATTCTAGGCACTCATAAACCAAGGATTATTTTGGGAAGTGGTAAGCAGATATCCTCTGATCTTCATCTAGCCATGGTGTGTGAAGTCTGGACAATTCCAGCCGAGGAGGAGGGTCTTGGGTGTAAACAGTGAAGCTGATAGGAGTGGAGAGCAGGAGGCTCCAGCTAGCCCATCAGTGAAATGTTGGGACTTAGTGCATAGAGTATGAATCTTAGTCCAGAAGCTGGTGAGTAAAACCGTGGGCAAATATAGAGTAAAGATCTCTAATGTTACAGTGAGAATGTACAAGAGACTTTTTTTCTTAAAGAAATGTTCTTCTGTTTATAGATACTGGTGGAGTAAGAGAATACCTAAACTTCCTAAGGTTAGATCCAGTGTTTGAAATTACTCGAGACCCACAGTATTGTCCAAGCACCCATAGCAATGTGGGAGCACACAGGGACCAAGAGATAAGTGAACAAGAAATAAGGATTAAAAATAGGCAACTGAGCCCATTTCTTGAGTATCCCAAGTTTATCTTGTATTAAAATCCTTTGCAGTTGTACACTGAGTGTTTGGCCTCTAGGGTCAGGGCCACTGTTGTAAAAATGCAAAGTAGAAGCTTCTGAAACTGCCTTCATTCCCATGGCCAGGAATAATACTACCCTCTAGAGGACAACGATGGAGAGGAGATGCCCCTGGGGCCTTCTATCCTAGCTCTGTTTAATCTATTGTGGACTCTGAGGGAACCAGCCAAGTTTTTGGAGACAACTGTAGAGTAGAATTCATGTGGTTAAGTCACAACTCTGACTACAGGTCATGCTGAATATGATCATTGTCTTGGGGTTTATAATGCTGTGGTAAAACATCTTGAAAGGTAACTTGAGGAGGAAAAGGTTTGTTTTATCTTACGACTTGTAATTCATTATTTACAGAGTCAGGGAAGGGACTTCAGGCAAGAACTTGGAGCCAGGAGCTGATGTAGAGGTTACTGAGTGCTGCCTCCTGGCTTTCTCACAGTGGCTTGCTCAGCCTGCTTTCTCATAGCTCCAATGACTACTGGTGTAGGGGTGGTGCAGCCCACATTGAGCTGAGCCCACCCTCATCTATCATCAGTTAGGAAACTACCATAGGCTTGCCTACTGGTTAGAATGTTTTTTCGAGTTTTTGTCTTCCCGAATGACTCTCTCTTGTGTTCAGTTGACATAGAACTATAATACATAGTAGTCCATCTGCTAATTTGGCAAATTCCCTTTCACTCATCAGGAAAGAGGGCCAGAAGCTGTTCATATTGACACCCTGTGAGTCAACACATTCCTGCTTTATCTGTGGGCTGTGACTCTCCCATGTCATTATGATGTAATCTGAGGGACTTAGCTATATCTTGGGGTTTCACATTCTAATATACCAGTGATGTACTGATTAGATGGTGTCAGCAAAGCAACCATCATTCTGGTTAATGCATGCCAATGGATAGGAGATGAACTCCACAAAGATAAGACAGCTGGCCACATAAGAGGTTTTAGGGGGCTGATGACCAGAAGCAAATCAGGCAAAAGCACATATTTTGGTATCTTACACTCCAGTTATAAATAAAAAGCATGGTGCTTTGTAAGTTTTTTAATTTGGGAAAGAATGTGTCTCACACCTAAGCAAACCCCTTCTTTTCATGTCCTGAGGGATAAGGAAGGACATCAATTCTGATGGGGCTACAGCAGGTAGGAGCAGGTAGGTCCAAGCTGGGTAAGAACAGTGCTGCCCTGTGGATTTAGTGACCTAATGGACACAGTGGTGCTGGGGGGTTCTAGAAGATTCATGTTGGAGTTCTTGGCAATCCCTACAGGGAAAGTCACAATGCAGGTTCTGAGGTCATGGAAGTAGGTCCTGACAAACACAAAAGAGCATATATACCTTGTGATTAGAAGTTCTTGAGATATTGGTTCTCAATAGCTAGGTAACACTAGCATGTGGGGTATCAAATGACCATACATCCTTAACCTCCCATCATTATACATCCTGAATCTCCCATTACCAGTTGAGTTCAACCAGACTCAGTGCATCATAATGCTGGGTGGACCTAGCAGGGAATGCTATAACCAAGATGGAGCCTCAGCCACTGGGAGGACAGCACACTGTGTGAACAGAACTCTGAGACACCCATGTGCCCCACAGGATGTGCTGCCATGCCTCCTTCAGTCTTACTGCCATCTGTCTCTCTTCTAGCTAGGACACTGCCCAGCGCTCAGTCTCAAAATGGTGGCAGAAGTGTTGGGTGCTGGGCTCTTCCATCATGGCACATTTTAAACTAGATGAGAAGAGGGAGGGTAGTGATTCTCTGCTGAATACTAATTAAAACTATTCTCATCTAATCCTTTCCTCATGAATATTCAGGTTCCTCTTGAATACAAAATATGCTCACCCCTTCCCAAGATCCCCCAGTCTCATAGAATTATGAATAGGCTCAGATTTTAGAATTTTACCATTTATATCAGGTTGACTCTGTGTTTCTTGATTTAGAAACTAGTGTATTGAAAATAACAAGTCCACTTCCTTCCACACACCCAGCATTAAATGGTTGAACATGAAGAGCACAACTAGAATAGATGCTTCTATTTAAGATGGGGAAGAATAAGAGATAAGAAAGCTGGTTCTTTTAGCATTCTGAAATGTCGCTCCATCCCTGAGGGTAAGGACAATCTTGAATGAACTCAAACCTATTGCCTGGGTGTGGTATTGAGATTTACTGTGTACACGGCTCTTGGGTTTGTTTCTCTGTTTGGGAAGTCTTTCAATAATCTTAAAAGAAAAAGAATGAAAGATGGAAGGAAGGAAGGAAGGAAGGAAGGAAGGAAGAAAGAGTTGGGTATGGTGGTGGACGCTCTAATCCACCGGGGGCAGGCAGATCTCTGACTTCTAGGCTAGCCTGGTGTGGTTTGAATATGCTTGGTCTGGCCACGGAGTGGCACTATTTGGAGGTGTGGCCTTGTTGAAGTAGCTGTGGCCTTGTTGGAGGAAGTGTGTCACTGTGGGCATGGGCTTTAAGACCCTCATCCTAGCTGCCTGGAAGCCAGTCTTTTCCTGTTTGGCTTCATAACAACATGTAAAACTCTCAGACCCACTAACCCCATACCTGCCTAGGATGCTGCCTTTCTCCCAACCTTGATGAAATGGACTGGACCTGTAAGCCAGCTCCGATTAAATGTTGTCCTTTATAAGAGTTGCCTTGGCTATGGTGTGTCTTCACAGCAATGGAAACCCTACCTAAGATATCTGGTCTGAAAAGGTGAGTTCTAGGGCAGCCAGAACTATAGAGAGACACTGCCTATAAATAAATAAATAAATAAATAAATAAATAAATAAATAAATAAATAAGCAAGCAAGCAAATGAGCAAGCAAGCAAGATGAATTGCTTTTGCCACAAACTTTCTGCCTGAAATGTAGAGGTCCTGAGGTCTTCCTAATCTCCCAGAGTCAGACTCTTCCAGTGTGGTTGCTAGCAATATTGCAATACAGAATCCATCAATGCTTTATGGGCTGTTTTCATGTTTGATTTAGTTAAATGCCTGTCCCAATTCCGTGTGTGACACATGTTTTGTCTCGCCCTACTGTCTCATCTTCATCTTCGCTGGTTTTGTGTGAATATCAGAATTCTGTATTCTGTGGACCTACAGGCTTAGATTTCAGCTACCCTTCCGTGCAGATGCAGACGTCTCATGAAAAATGTCTCTATCCATCTGAGAGGCTTCAGTGGATTGTTATAGAGCCACTGGGTCGAGGCAGTGTACTGCACGCCCCCGCACTACCTTTTCTCTGAAACCGTGATTTAATGCTTACATTTGATTTGACAAGGGAGAGTTTCACTTCCTAGTCTAAAAGTTATGGAATTTTCAGCTCCCCATTTTCTCCTAATGCCTGTCCTTTCCTTGGTCTGTCTGTCTCTTGCAATACCTTTAATGCACAGACAGCTAAAACTTGCCCTGGTTTCCACACTTTGCCCTGGAATTTCTCTCCCAAGCCAGTGTTTCACTGGGTGCCTTTTCTGCCCTCCAGAGTGTCACAAGAGGCATTTTACTAGACATGCTAGCATCATGCAGCACAGGGTACCCTTTTCTCAGCTTCGCTGAATAGTTTTCCTTGGGCTGGGGCTGTGCTATTTATTTTAGGTTTTTGCTAACATAAGCTCCATTTGTAGGCCTACATTTCTCTATCAGTCAGCAGTCACTGCAAAATGAGCTTCATCCTATGTGCGGCATATCCTAGCAACATTTATGACCTGCCATACATTGCTTCTGGTCAGTCTATTCTCATTCATTTGGCTCCCGTAAGTGGGCTGTGATGGCTGCCTCCTGCTCTAGCCAGAGTGGCTTTGTTCCACCTGATACTTTATTTTGGAAATTGTGAGCTATCCAAGGCATTGACAAACCCCAAGCAAACAGGAACGCTGTGCACAAATGTTTTAAACCTTGTCATATTTGTTGACATCTTATTGGACAAATCAAGTCACATTCCCAGCCAACAACAGGTGTGGGAAAGCCTGTGTTCTCACAGTTGATGGAGCAGAGTACCTTTTGAAAGCTAAACTACCATTACTCCATTATTTGAGGAAGCATTACAGCACAGCTAAGTAGAAATTTGGGTGTGTATCTGAGTTTGGATTTCCAGACAAATAAAAATATTTAATGACATATGTAGTCCTAACCAAGGATGAGATTGTCAGGGTGTGTGTGACTATAAAGAAATGAGATGTAAGATTTTACCTAAAGGAAACTGCACCTCCAGTGGTTGATAAAGGTACTGACAGAGGGGCCAGAAAGAAGGCCACCAATAAAGCAAGGGCAAAATCAGGAGGGTTCTGGGCTTGGTGAGAAGTATACAATGTACTGGGACAGTTCTTATGCAAAACATGATACCGTTTTTCCTTTTTCTGAGACAGGGTTTCTCTGTGTAGCCCTGGCTGTCGTGAAACTCCCTCTGTAGACCAGGATGGCCTCAATCTCAGAGATCTGCTTGCCTCTGCTTCTTGAGTGCTAGGTTAAAGTGTGAGCCACGACTGCTTGGATATATACTTTTATTTTTAAATCACATTTTTATTTATATGTTTTGTGCAGGTGTATGGGTTGTGGGGGTAACTATGAGGTCAAAGGACAACTTTTGAGAGCTGCGTCCCTTCTTGGGTCAAGTGAGTTCAAGGGATCAAGCTCACCTGTCAGGCTTGGCAGCAGGTAACTTTACCTGCTGAACACTGTGTTGATCCTAGGTAGTGGTATATCTTTAGCGCCTACATGATAGAAGAAGAAATGTGTAGAAATTAATAAGATGAACAGGGTGTTGCTGTAAAATTATTTTAAAAAATGCTGTCTTTTACCCCCACTAGATCCGGCCCCACTGTGCCCCAAGATATCTGATAGATATCTTAATCCCAGTCAACAAAGCCTCTCACCTGCTTCACTCCATCCCATATCACACTGCCGATGGCCTCTCTCTGAGCCTGGCAACAATCTCTCTACCCATCCAGTTCCCAAGGCAGGCTGCCACCATGCCAGAAATATACATTTCAGTTCTGTGGTGGCCTAGTGTCTCCGCCACCACAAACTCTCTTACACTTAAATCACCATTTGAAAGAACACACAACACAATAACCTCTGATCCAGTTGATAAGATATAATTTCCCACCTAAACATACAAAGCCCTGTATGCATCTATCCCTTAAGGATATTCATAACAACCTGTAAATACAGAGTGGGATCTTAACATCAGCCTCCATGTTCTCTCCATGGCTTCTCCTCCCAAGTCCCCTTCTGTTCCAGTCTCCTCCTCTTCCCTCAAACTTTTCTCCTGCCCATCCTTCCTTCTCGTCCAATGACAGGCCTCATTCCTTCTTGTACCTGCCTTCACCTGTAGGACATCCTAAAACAGGGAAACTTGAGAATCTGAAAAAGAAAAATAACAAACTCTAAGAAAACACAAGAAGCACATGGTAATGGTTGTCTCATCAATAAAACGGACACCAGGATATACCAAATGGCACTGGCAACACCAAGCTTGCTCATTGGGAACGTCTGATATAGTTGACAGAATTAGGGGAAGGTAATGTGTTTTTGGATAGCTTTTGTTAACTTGATACAAGCTTGAGTCATTTGGGAAGGAACCTCAATTGAGAATATGCCCTTCCTTACCAAGCAAACAGCTTGCCTATGGGCAAGCCTGCAGTGTGTTTTCACTGTGAAATGTGCTGTCCTTGGGCTGGTAGTCCTGGGTGCTATAAGAAAACAGGTTGAGCAAACCATTAAACAGTGTTCCCTCATGGCCTCTGCTTTGTTCCTGCTCTGATTCCCTTCAGTGACGGACTGTGATGTGGAACTGTAAACTGATATAAATCTTTTCCTCCCCAAGTTACTTTTGGTCATGGTATTTTTATCTCAGCTATAGAACCCTTAACTAATTCAGGGCTCCTCAGTTCACGAGTCAGGCTGGAATCACTGGTGCTAACCAGAAGACTGTGCTTCAGGTGCTGCACATAAAGGAAGAAATGAAGAGCTCAATGATCAAGTTTATGTCAAGAAACTTGAAAACGCATGGGAAAAAAGGACCCCAAATAAGTTACGAAATCTGAAACAAGAGCTGAGGCTGACTAGCCCTGTAACAGTTGACAATATTGAACCTACTCTACAATTCGCTCATAAAGCAAGTTTAATTGTTCTTTGAATGGGAACACAGCTAAATCGAGCTGCTACACATTTTATAATTCCCAGTTGCAATCAGCAGCCAATATACACGCTCATAAATATGAAATATAAGATATATACATGTTGGAAAGAGTGAAAGAATAAATAAAATATAAATAACAAAAGCATAAGAGAATGTGAACTGAAAACATGAATTACATTTATATACCCTCAACTCTAAGATGATGCTGATGCTGCAAATATGAGTCAGGAATTAAACGAAGCTTATAGACATGTCCTGTACTAAGCGGTTGATTCATTCATAATGGAAGAGTACAGACATCAAACCTATAGAAAATAAACAAAATGGGAAGTCTAGAGTCAAACAGTATTGTAACTAAAATGAAAAATTCACTGAATAGTTTAGCAGCATAGTGAGTATAGCAGAAGTGTCACCCAACACAAATCTAGATAGAAATTTCATGCACCCAAGAAGTGGGAGAAAAGTATGGAATATAGAGCAATATGTCTACCAGTGGCCTGTACAGAAATACTAAGTAATCTGATATATGTCTAAGTGGTGTCCCAGAATGAGAGATAGAGAATTGTGTGGAATGATATGTTTAAGATAGGCTGTACTGTTAACACACTGGCTGACAGACCAAGCTAGGACAAATAATTAAGGGTAAACCTTGTGCAGTCACCTGTGGTGTTTGGTTGCAGTTGGACTCCCCTGCTACCCTATGCTCTCTGTGTTTACAGGTGGTGCAGTAAACACAGAGAGGTTGGGGAACTTTCAGGTGAGGCCTCGCTGGAGGGAATTGACTCCTGGAATTTGAAGGCCTTATGTATTATATCCCAGCTCCATCGTGGTAATTATCTTCTGCTTTATGACTATTAATGAGACATAACCAGCAGTCCCTCACTGTCACTGCCACAGCCATAAAAGCCACTCTCACCCACTACACCTTCTCCACCACCACAGGCTGTATGTACTTGAAGAGGTCAATAAACTACAGAGAAGCGATGTGTAAGAAAATGGAGAAGGGTGAGGTTGGAGACGACCGTGGAGATGTGTTCATGGGTATTAGAAAATACCAAGCTCTCCAGCTGGGCCACAAACACATAGGAGCAAGTGTGTGAACCAGGGTTAAGACTACTAGCAGTTCGGCTGGTGGGATGATTGTGATGCATACATTTCTTGTTGACGTCTGCTGATCTTGTACCGTCTATCGCCATTCTTTAAGAGGAACATGGAATGCCAGAATTGAGTTTGGGGAACAGTTAAACAGAGGCACACATACTGTTCCCTTGCCCCCCCATTCCTAGCCCTGTGTCTTTCCTACCCTTAACGTCGGTGCTCCATTTCTTCACCCTGTGCTTGGGCATCATCAGGACATGCAGAGAGGGGCTTAGATCATCTCACCTGTCTCTTCCTGGAGCTTCTCTTTCCAGGGCTCCTCTCACTACAGGTGTTGGCTCTTCTCAGGAGCTGCCAGTCAGAATGGCGAAACTCACATCAGAACTGAAACTTTCAGCCCCTTGACTCCGGGTTTCCCCTCAGCATTATCAAGGTCTTCCTCAGTGTGCAGGCAGCCTCAGAAGCAAAGGTCTGCAGGATAAACAGGGAGTATGTGTGAAACCATGTATACTAGCAGGTATGTTTTAAGGTGGAAATGTACAGGTCACCACTGAATAGTTCTACTGCGTGGGCAAGGGAACACATGGTCTCAGCATGAGTGTAACATCCTGGGTAACATTGAGAGATAATTGCAGCTGAACTCTGTTGACAGCTGATTCTTCACACTAAGGAGGGTTGGAGTTTGACAAGTTCATGTCTTTATAGTTCTCTTTATTACCTTCTAGTCTTTCTTTCTTCCATCTTCCCTCTCTGTTTCTCTTACTCTCGTTCTTTCTTTCTCTCTTGCTATCTGTATCCTCCCAGACTCTTGTGTTCTGATGATAATACTATTCAGATTCTGGGGAGAAGATTAAAAAAAAACTACAGAAAGAAAAAGGAGAGGACTCTTTGACCCCAGACTTCTTTGGACATCTATGAATAGGCATGTGATCCTCAAACAAAAAGATATAGGGCATATCGAAGGAAGAATTAAATCCCAAGAAAAAGATGGGGACATATCAGAGAGAACCTTGATGCCTAAAAGATCAAGGATCAACAAGCCCGGGAGTTTGAAGGGACTCCTGCTGGTGTGTACGATGCTTTTCTACATCTGGGACCAAAGCCTCCTCATGCTTGAGAAGCATAAGGACTGTGCTACTGAAGTTCACAAGAAAAGTTAAATGTGGGCCGCCGGCGAGCTGAATATCAATCAGGCAAATAACAGACCCAGGGTGACCGCTGTAGGCTGGTGCCGCACTGACAGACGTGGGCTGCCCAGACAAAGAGAGATTAGTTTATTTCTGGCATTTTAAGGAAGCACTGATAAGCTTGAGTGTACTCAGAGAAGATTAAATAGATGGTTGGAACACTGGGGACAATGGCACAAGATGAATAGCTGCCAGCTGCAATCACGGAAAAGATGGGACAAGCCACAACGAAGGGCCCTGTAGCTGCTTCCAGCATTTCAAGGGCTGTAAAGCTCAAAAGCGCCAAGACCTATTCTCCGCAGCTTTAGAGGGTACAGCCAAGATCAAGGTCGAAAAGTTACAAGGAATCAAATTTCATTCAGTGTAAGAAACCCAACCGTGGCTGAGATTTACATGGTGAGTCACATTTGCTCTCAGGCGCATCATCGGACTTTGGGAAGAGTTCAGCATAATCGATGGTCCCGTGAGGTGCCAGGCAGGCTACGCAGAGACAATCGCCTTGCACTAGGTGATGCTGAAGATCATTCCCAGCTGAGGCTCCTCAGCAGAGAAAAGGAAGACAGGAAATCAAAGGCACAGTTATCCTGTTCTGTCCCAGGCTGTCATGGAGAAAGGTATAAAAAAGTAAATAAAACTAATCCTGTTCACCACATGCAGAACCTCTTGAGTGAGGCATTCAGGTTTCTGGGGTTGTCAGGAGGATACTGGCGGCCTCCCTAGAGAGGCCTACACTGACCTCGTGACCTGGAAGACTATACCAATGCCCTGGAAAGCTGCACTAATGCTCCATTCTGTCACTTTCTAAGACGACTTTGAAGAATTTTTCTTTTTCCTTCTGCACTGCGGTTGTGTTTTCTGTTATCTAAAATGATTGGACTCTGTGTTCTTTAAGACTTTTGGAGAGTGTGTGTTTTACAATGATCAGGTTTTGTGAAGCTCGGTGGGAGCCTGGTTTTCCGCATGCATGTGCACGTAGGATGTAGTTCAGTGGTGGAGTGCTTGCTTAGCATTCACAAGGCTGTGGGTTCAATCCCCAGCACTCTTCAAAAAAGAGAAAAGATAATTGGTGCTGGATTCTGATCCTGGTTAGGTCAAACAAAAATGATAATAATGACAGAAAATACTGTGCATTATGCATTTAAGTTTCTAGTAGCAATTCCTCCACCTTGGGGAGGTGGTAGGGGGCCAAACCACACACAGCAAGGACAGAGACGCAGGGTATATGTACTGTCTGTGTTTACAGACTTAAAAAGTGACAAATACTTGTAAATGTATTCATAATTTTAAATCATAAGATTGGCATCTTATGTGTTTTAGAGTATTAGGTTTTTTACATGATTGAGAAAAAATTAACTTCAACAATAGGACAGGATGAGGAAACATGTTAATAGAAGTAAGTGGTTTTACAAAGCTTTAAGAATGCTGTCTTACCAACCAGAGCTTCCAGGGACTAAGCCACTACCTGAAGACTATACATGGACTGACCCTGGACTCTGACCTCATAGGTAGCAATGAATATCCTAGTAAGAGCACCAGTGGAAGGGGAAGCCCTGGGTCCTGCTAAGACTGAACCCCCAGTGAACTAGACTGTTGGTGGGAGGGTGGCAATGGGGGGAGGGTTGGGAGGGAACACCCATAAGGAAGGGGAGGGGAGAGGGGATGTTTGCCCGAAACCGGGAAAGGGAATAACACCAAATGTATATAAGAAATATTCAAGTTAATAAAAAAAAAAAAAAAAAGAATGCTGTCTTACTGAAATAATATCCAATTACACATTGTTGCATAAAATATATTTTTAGAAAATAGTTAAGACTAGGTAGGGCCTAGTGATGTGTGCCTGCCATTCCTAGATACTCAGGAGGCTGATGCAGGACCATGACAAGTTCAAGGCTTACCTATGCTACAGAGGGAGTTCAAGGCCAGGCTGGGCAACTTAGTGAGACTGGAGTGGAAAGAGGCCTGGAGATACAGGTTTGTGACAGTGTGCTGGTTTAGCATGACAAGATCCTGCTGGTGGAGAAAAAAAGAAGAAAAGTCAAGAGTGAAAACAGCCCCCAGTGATTGACTTCTTCTAACAAGGCTCTACCTCCTAAAGGTTCTACAACCTCCCCAAATAGTGCCACCCACTAGGGACCAAGTGTCCTAATATGTGAGCCTGGAGCTACACCTCCCATTTAAACCACTGCACATGGTGGATGCCTATGCAGAGGGTTGAACCTTAGCTCTCAGAAAGACAAAGCAAAGGGTGTTGAAGGAGTAACCCATCTGATAAGGGGATTGAAAATAGTAAGTGTGCTAGAAGGGCTAAAAGCTCAATAAGGTGTTCAGCTCTACGCTGAACTCTGAACGCCAGTACTAGTGTATTCTCTTTTCAAGTGCATTTGGGTCAGTTGCAGACCTTTACCATAGACTAAAATACACAGAAAAGTCAATTTTAGAAGTTTTAGAAAATAGAAACAATAAACCAGCCTCTTTTAATAATGATGATGATGTTGGTGATAATTAATAGTAATAATAACAACAATAATGCAGTTCCTGGCTTCTCTTCAGTCAAAGGAAAAACACAACACAAAACTGTGGAGTTTGTAGAACTGTGTCTGTCTGAAGCTGATACATACTTGGAAAGCGCACATAGAGGGGAAGATTGCTGTTCAATGACAGCATTAACAGCTCAGCAGCACCGAAACCAACTGAAAGAGATGGGCAGCCTTTCAGAATACGAGCCTCAGTGAGTTGAAAGGTCTTGGTTCCCTTTGTCTTTTGAGACAAGCTCTCAGTATAAAGCCAAGTCTAGCTTCAGATCCCTCATCTGCCAGCTTTAGTCTGTCAGGTGATGGGACCACAGGTGTTGACATTGTGCCTACCCTGGCTGGGTGTTTTAATGAAGGAGAGAAATCTATTTACAGTGCCAACAAAAAAAATCTAATGGTAAACTTAGGAAAAGGTGCAAAGCACATCAAGAAAGCTGCAAAATAGATAAATATAAGTACCGTTCTCTCAGAAATGATAAGAAACCAGGTGGGCTGGTTTTATAAGTGCTGAGACCCACAAATTGTGGAACCCAGGTGACATATGCATAACAATTATTGTGATTTTTGTATGTTGGAAATTTTTATAATCAACTAATCTATAAAATGGTTAATCCTCATATTAAAAATGGAGGTATTCAAGGTCTAGCCCTATGATGTTAAAGCCTACCTAGATCATTACATGAGTTAATTAAAATGATTTGATTAAAATTTTCAACCAGACTTAGTTAAGGTAAATCTCTTTGAAATCTCTAGTTATTAGAAAATTAATTCCACATGAATATCTCTGGCCCTGGAAGGGACAGCTATTTTCTTCACCACACTCATGCTGCGATGGCGGAGGAGGGCTTCCTTCTCCTCTCAACTTCTGAGAACCAGGTAAAGTAAGCTCAGAAGGGGAAAGGGAGCTGAATGTGGCTTCAGTTCCTGGGCCAGTGGTCTGTTCTGACTGGTACCCTAGGAGCCTGTGTCCTCAGGCTTCTATCTGTCTTAGACTCTACCCAGGGGGAAAAGGTAAGCCTGCTGACATAATCTTCAAAGAAGAATTCATGCTGCACTCCATGCTTGACTCACTGGAAATTCCAGACAATTTACTCCTTCTTGGAGCTAATGCATTTAATATGAGCTGAGGATATTGTCTGCTTCGGAACAAAGCTGACCTCTCACCCAGCCCCGAGCTGTGGCTTCTTACCCTCTAGAGTGGCACCAGCACACCCTTCATCTTGAGCTTTTCTCATTGTTGTGAGGTAATAGCATAAAAGGAACTTAAAACACAAGGAGTTAGCTGGCTCATGTTGGAGGGTAGTCTGTAATGGCAGTGAAGGAATGATGGCAGAAGAGTTGTTGACTACTCACAGGCTAGATTTTGGTCAGTTATTACCCTTAGGCCAGCCCCACAGTGATCTGCTTCCTCCAGAGAAACCCCACCTTTTTTTTTTTTTTTAATTATTAACTTGAGTATTTCTTATTTACATTTCGAGTGTTATTCCCTTTCCCGGTTTACGGGCCAACATCCCCCTAACTCCTCCCCCTCCCCTTCTTTATGGGTGTTTCCCTCCCCACCCTCCCCCCATTGCCGCCCTCCCCTCAACAATCTGCAGCCTCCCAAAAGCCACTAACCAGAGTCTCTTTCAACACATGAGCCTGTCTCAACATTTCTCATTCAAACCATGGCAGAATCATAGCCATGCTGATTATTATTATTATTTTTTTTTTTAAATAGTACTGAGAAGGCTAGGCTAACTCTATAACAGGCTTCAAATTGGCAGATCAGGAATCTAGGCGAACCCAGGCAAGTCAGCTACTAGGGAAAAACAACAACAACAACAAAAAGCACAAAAAATAGGCTTCAGGCAGCTAACTGGAAACTGCCCTACTATCAGAAGCTGCCTGAAGCAAGGGCAATGGGTCAGCAACAGTTTCCAGACCTCTCTAGCAACAGTTTTTAGCCTCCCTGTCCTGGAAATGGTCTGGAATGCCCCTAGAGATGGCAAGATAAAGGTCACTGACCCTGGAATTCCCCACTGAGCCATCTCCAGCCCCCCCCCCCCCCCCCAATGTGCTTTAAATTGGACCTGCAATCTCACTTTGCTGTCTCCATCTTGGAATGGGAGACCACAGTGTGCTGGACTTCTGCAGAACATAACACTCTTTGCTTTTATAGACTATCTGAGTCTGGGGCATCATTCTTTGATGAATCATGGACCGTTACAGTACAAAGAAGAAAAGAATTGCAAATTCCAATTGTCATTTAATGTTGCCTATGTATATTCCTTACTTAACCCCAAAGAAAGTTATAAGATGTACTATTTTTGCTCTTATTATTTCATTTGATTTTTTTATTGTGTGTGCATGTTCAAATGTGTACAGGTGTGTGTGTGTGTGTGTGTGTGTGTGTGTGTGTGTGGTCAGCCAGAGATAAAGGTCCAGTGTCATTCATTCCTCAGGACCCATCCAGCCTGGGCTCCTGATTAGGTTAGACTCATCATCCTCCTGCCTCCATCTTACCAGTACTGGGATGACAAACACACATGTGGCTTTTCACATGACTTCTGGGGACAGAACACAGGATGACTGTGTTTATATGGCAAGTCATCCCGAGTCATCCCTATTGTCTCACCTTCACTGTTTTAAATTGATAGTGTTGGGGTGGACTCATGGTGAAGACTTTCTGTATTCATCCCATAGACTGGGGATGTCAGCACTAGGCTTTGTTAATCTTCACCTTGATTGGACCTCTTCCTTGATTTTGCAACCAGAATTCAGGAGATACCTTCTTCCTTTCTATATAAGACCCTCCTGTTGTGGTTTGCTCAGAAGTTACTGTATTTTGATGCTAATTCCACTGCCCCAAGGACAGCTGCCTAGTCAAGGACTCAGAACTCAGGTGACTTCACCAGAGCCACCTCCATTGAATTTGTAAAGTACTGGTGAGGGGCAGGTACAGGATAGAAGGAGGCCTGTCATTGGAGGAGAAGGAAGGATGGGCGGGAGAGAAGTTTGAAGGAAGTGGAGGAGACTAGGGGAGAGAGACGAGTCGAGGGTGGGGGGGGAGGGGAGAAGCCGTGGCAGGACAAGATGGCAGGTGATGTTAAGATTCTGCTTTGTGTATTTACAGGTTGTTATTAATGTTCTCAAGGGATGGATAGTACCGGGCTTTGTATGTTTAAGTGGGCAATTATATCTTATCAATTGGATCTAAGATTATTGTGTTGTGTGTTCCTTTATGTGAGGGTTTGAGTGTAGGAAAGTGTGCGTCTGGGCTGTGTTTCTGCCAAGATATCTAGCAGATATCTTGGGGCACCGTGGCGTGGACCAAGCGGTGTAAAAGACCAACACATACTTTTTTATTTTTATATTTTTACAACAACACCCTCCAAATGCCGTTCATCCTTCAACTGATGAACATACATTTCTTCTTGACTCCTGAAGTTCTGAACCTCTCTTCCTTCCACTGAGACAGCTTGTTCAGACATGTGTGCGTGCATGTGTCTGTCTCGTGTTGTGTTGCCATCAGTGGGCATAGGACTTACTATCAAGGACACACTGTTCACTTTCTGTTTCTTCCTCATTGCACAGAGTAGGCATACGCAACAGTGTTTGGGGGAAGTCCATGAGATTTTGCTTAATACAGTTTAAAGTCATGCCCTCCCTCTGAACATGTTCCTTATACTAGGAATCCTATGGTAAGTAGAAGCAATTCTTGTAATAAGTAGACAGGTTCATATCGAGATAAAATAATAGTGTTAATGATAATAAGCAGTGATATAATAATTATGGTGATCTCATAACCTTGAGTTACAAGGTTCTTCCCATTCAGATTATAATGATTTGGATCAGTCTCATTTATTTTCTCAACATGCCTGCAAGCCAAGCAGAAGGTTGTCCATGTAATGTTAAGAATGGAAACCTATGTGGGGAACTTTGGACTCAAGGTTGTGTTTGAGTGCCAGCTCCGGCACGCATCTGAGCAAGCTGCTTAATCTCTCTGTGCTCTTTACAAAATAGAAGTAACGATGTGACCAAATGTGCAAATCCATCGGGGAGAAAATGAAGTAGGCGGAGTTCTCAGCACAGGGGCTGGTGTGTAGTATATACTTACTATGCTGTATAGGTAGCATTGGTTTAAGTGACAAGAAGACAACATTGGACACAAGATGATTAGATAATTTGCTTAAGAAAACTAAGGCTGGAGATGTTTGCTTCATGCATGACCTCACTGCTCCCATATTATCCCGTTCCCTGCTAGTACTTCACTCTATCCACCATAGACTCTGGAAATGAGGGAGCTGTCTGGGCTTTTTCCCCCCGTTCCTGAGAGCTCACTTCTCAACTTCAATGTTCCTGAGAAAGAGGAGTATCTTTGCTACTCATGGTGATCCTGGAAGGTTCTTTTAGGAGATGACTTCTGAGGTAGCCCAATAGTTTATATTAAGGGATGGCCCAGGAGTAGGGCAGGCCATACAAGAGAGCAGAGGGCCGAATCTGGAGTCAGTGTGAGACCAACCTCTGCGAAAGGCTAGAGGTGACATCAGATAGTCAGTGGGTTCTTAAGTCATAGCCAGTGTAATGAAGCCCTAAAACCCTTAGGACAGAGCAGATCAGCTGACCTCCTTGTTGGTAGTAGTTTGCACATCATCATTAATGAGTCACACACAGTGCACACATTCCCTGGGGAAAGGACAGAGCAAGCTCTGCCTGGGAGACTCCTCTCCATTATGGCTGTGCATATCTCTCCCTGGGCTATTTCTGGTGGTCTGTGTTCTTTGACTTGAAACAACTGTGATGACAAACACTGCACTTTTCTGAGGTCTGCTGTCTGTTCTGACAAATTAAAGGACCCTGGAAATTGTGGTTCCGTTCTGAAGTGGGGAAGGCCAGAGAACTCCAAAATGTTCAGAGAGTGCCTAAATTGAGGGTCATTCAGAAAGTATTTTACACTTAATCAATGAACTGTGGACTAGCTCTGGCACTTGGTGTCAGAATTTCTGCAGTCCTTGACCACAGACCCTCACCAGTGACAACACATTCACCCCCAGAGTTAGAGGCAGGATTTGTGAGTGTGACATTTGTTAACTGTTTTGGAAGTAGGTATGCAAAGGGCTCATGGTGACCTCATGGTCCTTTAAGTAGCAATCACGTTGACGTTATAGCACCTTGGGATCATTCATATGTGGCACTACCTGGCCTTTTCTTCACAAAATCCCTCCCCAATTTCCAGACAAACTAATTCATCACCCAGTCTGTACCTAGTGGGGTAGTGGGATGGGGGTGGGGATGTTAGGGGACACCCTGAGGACAGCTGCAGTGTGGATGCTGGGATCCAGTGCCCTGCTGGGGGAAATGGCTTTCTTGCTAGAGATATGGAAACCATAAGTAGCACCCTGTAGTGACTAAGGGCTTCAGACCCACCCACGTCTATTTACAGTGTTTCACAACTTTCTGAGAACAGCGTCTCTCCATGGCATCGGCTCTTTGCTCTATTGGCTCTAATGTATTTAGATAGATTCGTCTTCTGTGAGGCAGAGCCCAAGTTCATTAGAATCATGTGTTCTGCTTCAAAACCTCCCTTAATCTCCCCAGGTGCACTCTGGGCTTTTCCAGTTGTGCTCACTAACCTTGGACATGGGTATTAGGAACAATGCTAATGGTCTTAAATTGCTTTGTAGTCTCTTCTCCTGGATTATACTGGCAGCAAAAGAAAGAAATACCAATTAAGCCCTGAGAGCCATTTTGCAAATGCTCTTTCTCTTAAAGCGACCCCAAATGGAAAAGGTGCAGACAGAGCTGTGGTGTGCTGTGCATGTTGACTCCTTCCTTTCAAAGGGATCTAATCTTCTAGAGTGGGCACTGGGCAATGCTTTGAATGCTGTATTAAGGGCCACAAAAAGGCACCTCATGCATTTTGGATAATAGCATGCTGGTGCTTTGCTAATGCTGATCATAAAGGGGTATTTGTTATTCATTACATATGGGGCTTTGGAGAGCTGTTCTTTTCCTTAACCCCTTCTCAGAGCAGACAGCAGACTGCTCCAAAATCTTCCTGTTAGAAATGCCAGACTCAGTCTGGGTTGCACTGCTTGGATATAGGGATGTTTGGGATATTGTTGGAGAGCAGGGGTAGTAGCTTCCAAGAGAGGAGTCAGCTTGGCACAAAGACAAGGGTAAAAGCCAAATATTTATTAACCTCACAAGTCAAGACAAGATACATAATCAAAAGGGGGAAATGTAGCTTCCAGGAAAGTGTACAGTTATTCTGCAAAGATTCACACAGATACCATTCGCAATTCACTCCAGTCATCCCACTTCCAAGTGCCTACCTAAGACTCAGCTACCTGTTTTCCACCTCGGTCATACTCTTAAGAGCATTAATCACAATAGCCCAAATTAGAAGCAATTTACCAGCTGAGTGGGAACCAGCCTATGCTGACAATGGAGTACTGCACAGCCTTTGAAGTCAAGGGACTTTTGACATAACATTACCACATATATGTTAAGTGAAAGGAGCCATGTGCAGGACAATATTGAGAGTCACCTTATAGGTGACAGCTAGACAGATTCTTAGATACAGAAAACTGACAGTTTCTATGAAGGGGGTGAAGAGAATATGGGATTAAGCCTTTTTTATGTGCATTGTACAGATGGTGGTGATGGTCACAGAATATGTTCTTAGTGACACATAACTCTTGCATTCAGAATGATACCTTTCATATTCATTTTATCACTACTAAGACTAACATAAGGAAGGTACAAAACCCCCGAGGTCTTTCTTATTGTTTGCTCCAGGCAGCCCCTATAATCTCTCTCTCTCTCTCCTCTCTTTCTGGGGCCACAGCATGCCAGAAGGTGTTAAGCATATCAGCTAAGGGTAAAGTTGGGGTAGAGCAGTAACTGCATGCATGAACAAGGTGCTACAAACACTCTGAGAAAACATCTACAAAGAAAAGGAGCATCTGAGCTGTCAGAAGAGTTGCCCAGCTGCAGAATGGCTTTGTGAACAATATCCTTTGGTGTTTCCCCTTCCACATCGTATGAAGTCTGTCCTTTGACTCCAGTGCTTGCTCATGCACTTTTTGTTGCTCTGAAACATAAGCTAAGAGTCATTTTCAGAGCGAAGGGATACTGCTTTTACTCTCTTCATGGTCCTTTCTGGGGCTTCTCTCCTTAGGGGTGCTCCGTGGGCAGTGTGCTCAAAACCACTTCTCTGGTGAACTCATCTACAATTCAGTTCATCCCTGATACTTCCCAGGATAACCAGCAGAAAGGATCCGTGAGGGGAGAAAATCCAAGCCGAGTGTCCTTTCTCCACTTGCTAGCTCTTGCAGAGTTAGCCACCTTTCTGCATGATTGATTACAACCCAAGGTTTCCATTATTTTTCAGAATGACACAGATCTTAGAAAACACTGTGTTTATGATTAATGTCATGTTATAAAGGACAGAGGTGACAGCCAGATGAAGAGTTGTGTGGAGCAAGACAAAGAAGGTTCCAAGGCATCACCATTTGCCCTTTGACCTCACTACTCCCCCACCATGGTTGTGTTCATAGGCTTTGTGTGAGGCCTCACCAAGCAAATGTAACTGTGCTTACACCACTGAATACTCTTTCTTCTGCCTGGCATTGAGAATGGACCCATTAGTTTCCAAATCTAAATTATGTTCTCAGTTGCTCTAAAGTAATGACTCCAGCCTTGTGAAGGCTCAATACAACATCTCCATCTCCAAGGCTCATGCTCAAGAACCAAGGGGCTAAGTTACTAAATAAATTGCAAAAACAAGCAAAAACAACAAAACAAAAAACAAAAAACAAAAAACAAAATAAAAACTTGAAAATGCTATCAGTGCCTATGCAGCTGAGGTCCTGGATAGGGCCTGGCAAGGGGAGGCAAGGGAATGGAGATAGGACAGATACCTTGCACAGAAAAGGTGAGGTCAAGTAGGCTGTGGGCACTCTAATGGATGGTACCAACTTTCTCAGCAATAATTACGTACAATGCAGAAGAGTCGGTCTTGGCAGGAGGTGTCTGTAGATTATCAACATCTAAAAGGAGAAGGCTGCAGTTGTTAGTTTTTGCACAAACTGGTCAATCATTTGTAAACACATATACTTGCACACATTATCAGCCAGACCAGAGGATGGCTTTGCTTCAGTGAGAAGGCTTTGCCGATATTCTCTAGGTCTGAAGTATTGGTCCTTGATATAGATAGCTGTGCCCATTTTAACAGCATAATTCACGAAAGGCTTTCTCTGCTCCCCACAAATGTTATAAGTAAGTTTATAATTTTGTTCTGGGTTGAGTTCATTCCTATCTTAGCATGCTTGTTCCCTGTTCCTAACCCTTCCCTTGAGGTTAAGTGCACATCATGGCCCGTCGTAGGTCATTAACGGAACTCTGACATGATCCAAAGAAACTTCTTGTACCGCTCAGGGAATTTCAGGCATTTTTGTTTTATTTTGAGCTTTGTACTCTAATTCAGGAAAACAGGAACACATACTCTTTATTACCTCACAGCAGGCACGGACACTATCTTTCTTTTCTGGATAATGCTTGCATGCTGGTCATATGGTTGGCTATAGACTACCAGTGATAGATATCAATTTTCCCAGCTGTCAGCAAAAAGATGAGGGAGAAAAGCCTTGTTTCAGTGCTTTTGGATTCAGATCAGTGCTGTTTGATTCAGATCCCTGGGCTAAAGCACTGTGACTTGCCTGAGGATTCGTGGAAGCCAGAGGACAAGGCTAGTCCCTCAATTCAGTCTTTTAGGCCTGAGTTCCTGCTGGGTGGGTCAGGGGATATCCTGCCCTCTGATTCCTCTTAGAGCTTAACAGAGATGCTTCATGCAGCGTTCTGACTGCTCTCTTTCCCCATTTTTTCGTGGTCAGTGGATTAGCCAAGATCGATTTTTCTGCATGGCTAGGAAAGGCCTTAGGTTAAAAGATAAAAAGGTAAATTCCTTTTAAATGTAATTTAGATTTTCCCGCTGGCATTAGTTCCAACATCAACTGCAGAATCTCTTTGCTGTTGACGAAACACCTGGGCCCTACTAAAGCTTCAGCAACTGGCAAAGCTGGCTGGCTTTGTAGCATAGCTAAGCAGGGTGGTCTAGAAGGATCTGCCCTGGGGGTCCTCTCGATCTTTTCTCTTCCTCTTTCTCTTTCCCCCACCCCCAGCTCTTCGTGGGTGTGAAGCTAGACCACACACTTGTTTATTCTGTTCTGTTGTTCTTTCAGGCCACCGTATATTTATCTTTTGCAAAGTAAAGAGCTCAAGGGAGAACTGCTCTGAGTTACCAGATGGCCAGGAGAGCCAATTGGTTGAGCCAGGAATCTGTCCACATCACGATTGGCTAGAGGGGTCCTATTGGCCAAGCAAGCTCTTAATGGACTCAGCCTCATTCCGGCCAGCTTCTCTTAGGCAGCACATAGATCCTACCCGATGGCTGCACTGATGTGATGAATGACCCAAGCCGGCCCCACGTGGCTCTTTTCGCTGCCCCACACAGCACACTAGCAATCCTGTCTGTGCTGTGTATCAGCTGGTGGCTTTATAACTTGTACTCTGGCAGGGCTAGGCTCTCTCTGGAGCCTGAAGCAGACCAGAAAGGACAATAGTGGAAAGCAGGTGATGAGACGCAGGCACAGCCAGGCAGAGGACTGGAGAGAGGCAGGGTGTTACACTTCAAGTTCACAGTGTCACACCAGGCTCCCAGGCTCATGTGTCTGAACATCTTGTCCCCACCTGGTGCTGCTTTGGAGGTTGTGAAGCCTTTGGAAAGTGGGCTGCTGTGGCAGGCCTTTGAGGGTGATAGCCTGGCCTTTTCTGATCCCATTCCTGATGCTCTGCCTGCTTCCATGGGAGCAAGCAGCCATCTCATGCTCCTGATAGTACACACTGAGCAGTTGTCCTCACGCCTTCCTGCCATGATGGGCTAGAATCTCCTGAACTTGTGAACCAAAATAATTCCTCCTTCTGAAGTTACTTCAATCAGTCCTTTTGTCACATAAACGAGAAAAGATTATAGAGAGAAGATGCCCAGTGAGTAGCCATAGTTAGGGGAACATACTTGGGAAAGTAAGAAGTGCTCACGACAAAGCTTAGGCCAGATTCTTAAACTGCTCTCAAAACACCTGCTTACAAACTCAAACAATGCGTTTGTGGCCCTGAAATGGAAAAATGAGGCCATGATTTTGTGTTTATGGGGATGTAGATTCCTGTCTTCTTCCTTCCTCCCTCTTTCATTTTCTTCCTTTCTTCATTTATACTGATTTAATGGACATTTGAATGGGTTTTGCACGTGCTTCAGTCATGCTCAGAGGTGAATCCAGAAACATGGCTTTAAGGTGGAAGGGATTTGGCCAGCTCACCAAACCACAGTGAAAAAACAAAATAGAAACTACTGCTGTAGAGGACTCAGGAGAGAGACAGGCCCAGAACAAGCAGGCGAAGGAAGACACAAGGAACAAACTGGCACAGAGCAAAGGCCTGCTGTAGAACTACCCGGGTTGCATGTACCACAAAACTATTTACCTAAGTGTGGCTGGAACATATAGTGCCATGCCAGGCCAGCACTGTGTGTACTTCCTGTTAGTGCCACAAAATACTGAGACAAGGCAACTTGAAAGAAGAGGAGTTTGTTTTGCTCACACTTTCAGGCTCTGGCACGTGCTGGAAGGGAGGGTGTCGGGGGAGTGAGCAGCTCACATCCTCAATGCACACACCTTCTTTTTGTTTGCTGCCCATGGAACAGACCAGGGAGGGTAGGACATTAAAGCAAAGTTTAATTGGATAAGGACAAGAAGAAAAAAGGGGAAGCAGCTGACAGAGATCAGGTTGACTGTTTTGTTTTGTTTTCTGTGCAGCCTTCTTACATGTGACAGTGAGCAAGCCAGAGCTGGGAATAGGGGATCTTTAGGCTTGCAGCATGGCATGTGTGCACATCCTCGCCTGGAGGAGTGGGCCGTCAGCTAATACTAGGCATGGCTCGATTTTTTTTCCGCTGGCTTCCTGTTTTGTTCAAATCCCTGGATTTGTAGTAAGGGTGGGTCTCTGTTGCTATTGCCAAAATTCCTGAGAGGATGGTGGCGAACACAAACCTTTTGAACAAGAAACACTTTAAAGGGCCCAGTTTACTTACTGTGGTATACTTAATGGTCATATTTTCTTTTGAGTTTAATTTTGGTGACACTGAGGATGAGGCGTCCCCAGTTCTATTGCTGCACTTAGACTTGAAATAAGTAAAGTTGTGTAGGAGAGTTGTTAGAAGGAATATATGTGGGGGCTGGGGAGATGGCTCAGTGGTTAAGAGCACCAACTGCTCTTCCAGAGGTCCTGAGTTCAAATCCCAGCAACCACATGGTGGCTCACAACCATCTGTAATGGGGTTGGGTGTGTCTGAAGACAGCTACAGTGTGCTTATGTACATTAAGTAAATAAATAAATCTTTAAAAAAAAAAGAAGGAATACATGTTAGTTTTAATAGATAACAGGTTAGCAGCTAAGACCATTTGCTCAGGGATATAGAGTGATAGGGGAAAGCAGACTGAATTTTGTTTAAATATCTCTAAGTTCAGGCTTCCGTGTCTGTGTCTGCCATTTTTCTGGATGGAGATCAGTCCATCTCAATATCATAGTGCCATAAAACTGAGAATGAATGCTTTGCTGGCTGCCTTTCTCTATTTCCCTTCAGCCTATGGTGGGGTGCCATCACGTACGCTGAAGGTGGGTCTCAGCCCCTTAGTTAATCCTATCAGAAATACCCTCCCAGATGCACTCAATGATCAAGACTGACCATCACAGTTTTACCCCTTGTCAACTTGATACTCAAACCCATAAACCATACCACTCCCCATTGGCACTCAAAGGTTCCTGGGACAGAATGAATTCAGTCCATTTTGAGGGTCTTAAAAGATGGAAGGTTGTCCAAATGTCTATCCTAAGTCTCCTTTGAGACTCAATAATTTCTTAACTGTGAGCCACTGTAAATGGGAAACGAGTTAGTCCAGAGTAAACCTTCCCATTCGAAAAGAGACAGGGACAGAAAATAGCAAGTCTGGGAGACCAAACTAAGACTCAAACCCAGCAAAACAAACAGTCCACCATTCAGTTCCATGCCATGCATCTGAGGCACTGGGTGCTGTCATTCGAGCTGCTCAGGGGTCAGGTGGCCCTACCCCCACAGTCCTTGCCAGTTATAACCCATATGGCCTCTATGTATTCAGCCAGATCTGCAAACCGTCTGCAGCTTTCCTTGGATGACAGCCCAGTTCCTGACTTAATTCCTGAGTTACTATTACATCTCCAGTGACTCTGTTATACTTCAGACATTGCTCTCTCCAGGGCTGTCTATGGGGTCCTGACCCTAATATTCATTGCCTGGCCTCCAAAGCCTTTTATGACCAGGACCCAGTGGTTCTTTATTATGTATGTCTGCAAAACTTGTGCTTCCTGAGTGCTGTTATGATCTGTTTCCAGATTCAACTGTAGCCAGGGTACCTTGGGCCTAGGTGTCTCATCACAGGGAACATTTTTTAGATGCCTCAGAGGTACCCAGAGCTCTTTTTTAAAAGTAAAGTCTGTGTACCCATGAGCCTATGATGAGTGGAGTCCAGGCAATTCCTGAGGTACCCTCAAGTTATCTTTCTTAAGCTACTCAAGTGCTTTGGAATATCCCTGATACCTTTCTCAGCTGTAATTTCTTTGGCCTCAACTTATTTTTCTTCCCTTTCTACAAGTTGTCCAGACCCCTCTGCTCTGCTTTTGCTCACAGTTCTGGCTACCAACTTTGCTAAACACAGCTAGTAGCAACCATGCTGTATGAGTGCAGGAGCTCCCTCAAGCCAATCATTCCATTGATTTTAAACTCCACCTCTGACAAAGTCTCTGGACACAGGCAAATAAAAATAAATGCCCTGCCAGAATATTTAATAATGCTGCCAGGCCAAGTTCCCATTGGGTCCTCATTTCCACCTGATAGCAGTATATGTGTCTCTATCAGGTTCTGATCCGAACTCCCACTAGATTGGCTACAGCCTTGTAGGGCTTCTCTAGCCCACATTTCCAGACCTTTCCAAATTCCTTTTGTATGTCAATTTCACAGACATCTAGACCATATCATCAAGGAGAGTCGCCTAGGTGACTTCATCATTTTGAACAGCCCCCCCCCTCCACGACACACACACACACATACACATTCCAACCTTTCACCTAGTTCTGAGATGCAGGACCCTGTACATTACCCCCCCTTCACCCCCCACAGGTCCCTAGACCCAAGAAAAAGACCACAGACAAGGCCTGAGCAGGAGATCACAGCCAGCTCCCATAGCAACAGCCAATAAGGAGAAACCTGGTTTTTCTAAGGGGGTCAGATGGCCTTACAGATGAGTGACTTGGCAGTCATGAGAGCTGACTGTTGTGACCACATTGTAGCCACCCCTTCCTGTTCCTGTCCCCCCAAAAAAACAAATTTGAAATACTAATCAGAATCCCACTTATGTGGAAAATTGTGTCCCATACAAAAGCCTTCTCTGGAGCTTGAGACGCTCATTTTGGTTCCACTGCTTTGGAGACGGTGAGAGTCCCCACTTGAACTTACAATGAACGACCCTTGTGTTCATCAGAACAGGTTCCTTGGTGGTCTTTAGGGCTTCTGTGATCTGGGCATAACACTATGACCCAGTTTCTTAGTAACAACTCGCACCAAGCATAGTATTTAGGGAGGAAGATTTATTTTGGCTTAGAATTTCAGTTTATTATATGGCAGGGAGGGGGTGTTAGAACAGAGTAGTTAATATCATGGCGGCTATTTCTTTTTTTTATTTTATTTTATTTTCCTCTTTAATTCCATTTGCACCTTCAGACTATAGGATGATGCCACCCACATGGAATAGATGTTTTCTTTCAGTTAATTCTCCATAGAAACACCTTCACGGATACACCCAGAGATGTGCTCTGTGAATTTCCTAGGAACACCTCAACCTATCAAGTTGTCAATCAAAGTTAACTATCACATACCCCCAGAGAACATACGCAGGTAACTCCCAGTGTGTATCTGTCTGGACCTCATTTGAAGTCTTGTTGTCTCTTGAGATGGCAAGAGAGCGCCCAGCATTCCCTGACTCAGACCCTTTGATATCAAGAAAGGCTTGGGGTGAAGTTCTATTACAACTGTTTTCTATATTTACTGTCATGCCAGGGCATAAGATGTGTTTACTGCTTGGGTCTTGGCTAGATGCATACTCTTGGTATGGGGAGTAGGGTTAGGCCTACTTAAAGAGCAGTTTGAGATTGAGCAAGGACCAAGCCTCCTTAGAAAAATGGAAATCTTATTTTCAGACTAGGAAAGATACTAGTAGGCAAAAACAACAGATGTCTACCCCAGATGCCAACAAGAGTCAAAATCATACAAATGAACCAAGTGGTTTTTGGAATGTGCCAGGAGACGGTCACATCTACACAAGGAAACACTACTTACACGACAGCAGTTCACACACATTCTCCAGGAGAATTTTTTTCTGGTAGGTGGCTCAGGGACTTGCTGGCTTTGCTGCAATACTGAAAGAAACTGACCCTTTCCAGTCCTTGCCACGGGCACTCTGTTCTAGAAGACAGTTCTTTTGTGGCAGTGAAAATGTCCAAACTATCTTTTCTGCCCTCACAGGCTTGGGTCACATTCTCACCCGCACTACCTGGATCCTGGCACTCCTATGTATCCTCTGTGCTATATAGTAATCAGAGAAGACCACTTACATTGGTATCTGGTGAACATGTCCATCAAAACAGCCTCCTTCTGTAAAAGAAGACATGAGACCCTGTGGCATGAGTGGACGGCCAGTGTAGTAAGAAGGACGTTTCAAGTAGAAGAAAGGGAAGAATCAAAACATTTAAAAGGAAGAAGGAAAAAGAACACTCACTCATTACAAGAGCAACCTTTATTAAAAGAGCTCACAGAGCTAGTGACATCACCCATATGCCCAGCGCTGATGAAGACAACACCAGATGGAGTCTGAGAGCCTGAGCAGAGCTGCGGGCTAATTATCAAAGTCTCTCCATCCCCAGGATAACAGTCCTGGCAGGCCGTGATGACTGCTGCCAGCAGAGAGAAAGAAATTACCCAGGTTGACGCTGCTTCCAAATAATTGATAATTTGCCTAAATGAACAAATCAAGTAAGATTTAACCGTTGGCTGGAATTGCCACCCAGCAGCGGCAAAGAATCTAATTGCCCCAGCACCTCACATGGCCGTCCATGTGTGTTCTCCTCCCCCCTCCCCCCCTTCTTTTTCTAAACCAAGTATAATTGTTTAATGGCATTGATGGGGAATAGACTTGGACATTATAAATGACACTGTGACAGGACTGTCAGCTGGTGACAGCCCACTGACAGCCCCTGTGAGAAATTAATCATTTGAGATGCTTCGTGATTTGCTCATTTAATGGTGCAAACAAGATTGTGGTTTCTAATCACACACCATCTTTTACTTAAAGAATCCCTGTCTCTTCCCCGGGAGAATTCAGTTATTTTCCTTTCAGCTGGATGGGTGCTCACTGGGGTTAAACTTTGGGACTGTTTGGTGGGTAGCTCACCCCCAAAGAGCAAGGAGACATTTTCCCTGGAGAAATTCTCACTGGAGCGGAGTCTGAATTTAGTTTTCCTCCCTTGCTACTTGTTTAAGAAGGCTTTCAAGGTGGGGAGACCTAACCTGTTGGGACAGATGCTAATGAAGATAGAGGGCTAAGGAAGCAGCACAGCTATTTTTAGCTGGGTAATGGGGAGTAAACGGGGCCACCCTGTGATATGCTAAGAGATGCCTCACTCATTTCTGCTGGAACTCCCACACTGTCTGCTGGGCAGACATCTGTTAATTGCTTTCTCTTGGACTTCGTTTGACATTCGGAGAAATAGAAGGAGACTGCCTAACCATCCCCCCTCCCAAAAACCCTAAATGGTGTCTCTGTGGGGTTTTGGAGCCAGGGAGGAAAGGAGGCCAGGTGAGTTTGAAGCCTGCTCTCTGCTAGGGTGTACAGAGCGTTGGACGCGATGTGCCTAAGGCGCTCTGACCTGGTTTGGTGGATGCCTGTGTGGCTCCAGGCAGTCAGAGGCACAGAAGTTTCTCCCAGCTGCATTGTCTGGCTCTGCATTTGGTCAGAACACGTGCTTAACTCTGCACATGTATGCATGCCAACCTGGAAAATAAGGTTTTAAGACACCACAGAGGGAGGAAATATGCTCAATGTCCACATGTGCTTCTCTGATAATGACCTTATGTAACAGAGTACCACATGCAATGGCAATTTAGGACAAAAACATAACAGATTTCCTGTTTTAGAGCAAAATAACTTCTACTCATTGTGCCGCCATTGGTGTTTGAGGAGCAGCTACTCACCCCCAAGAGTCAAGGACTGGAGGTTGTGGTTTCTTTGTCTCTTCTACCCTCCTCTGCTCATCAGCACAAATTGCTTTTGGGTTAGTAGAACTAGGCATGTACTGTGATCAGTTGCCACTGGGTGGCAACAAAGGTCCTCTTGGACTGTCAACTGGAAGAGACTGACATGGGAAATGGGCCCCTTTGGTGTCCCAAGTACTGTGGGAAGCCTGGAAATACCTTCATAAATACCATCCACGTGCTTACTGTTTTACCCATGCAACCACCTTGTGAGTCTCACACAGTCTAAGGAGATGATTTCCAAGGGGCACAAACTGATGGAGCTGAGACATGGCCACTGTTGTGACAGATGAGAGGTGCTGAGTTCTTAGACACAGCACTGCACCATATGGTGAAGTCTCTACACTTCTAGTTTGGAAAGTCAAATGTTTAAAATCGATGCTTATCTCTCCCTGAGATCTGAGGCTTTCTTCAGCGCAAGCTGAAGTAAAAGGACATAGAAAGGAAATTTTCTTTTTTTTTTAACTAAGGTAAATAGAGCCTCCAAGTTGGAGAATTTATGACTATCTAGTCTAGGCTTCTGTCCAGCCTCTCCCAGGCACAGCTCTGAAAGCCATTATATGGTTCCTGCTGGGCTGTCTCTTGCCTGTTTTCCCACAGTTACCTTCTGTTTCAAGAAAGAATTCAGAGGGAGCAGGCTGGGGATGTGGCTCAGTGGTGGGTTCTTGTCTAGCATGCACAAGACTGTGTTTAGCCTCTAACACATCAACAAGAAAACAGAAGAGCAATACAAGACCCAAAGAGGGAGAGAATATAAACATTCACAGTTCCCATCTTTGAGAAGAATTCTAGAACACTCCGTGAGATGCCAGCATGACGGGGCTGTGGGGTCTGCACATTGGGTAAAATGTTCTGGGTGCTTGAATGAGCCAGATGACATACATCTTGGACTTAAGCCATCAATTGAAGGTATGCACAAAACATTAAGAGACAGTCCCTCCTTGTGTGTAAGAGGAACTCCCTGTCTGACCCCTCAGAATCTGGGATAGTGTCTTCATATTCAACATGAACTACTGATCATCAAACTGCTGGTGTTCATACTGCAACCAAGACCATCAAGTCCTGGGCTCTCCAGCGGGCATCAGCCTCTATGGTTACACAAGTCACCTCCTTACAACAAATCTGCTTATGTTGATGTTTTAACTATCCTGTTATCACATGCAGATGTGAACACACACATTCGTACACATGCATGCACACATGCCTATAGAGAGGGAGGGAGATAGGTAGAGACAGAGAAAGATAGAGATATAGATAGATAGATAGATAGATAGATAGATAGATAGATAGATAGATAGAGATAGAAATAGAGATAAAGAGAGGGGGCATAATGGACACTCTATGTTAAGCATGTCTCGTCTCTGCATCCTCAGCTCTTGTTCTGTGGCTAGACTGAGGTATGGACATCAGACCAATGGGCTTTTGTGTTGGCTTCTGCTCCATCTTTACTGTTTATCTTCTTTTTAAATCTCAATGTTCCCTTATTTTTAATGGCAATAATTATAAATAATCACAATGAGGATAATTATGAGCTCCATATGATGTAGACACATTTCTTAACATAGTGTTTAGCAATCAGTTAAGTGTCTGTTAGCTTTGTTAGGCAGCCTTTGGTTTCTGTCAATCTGTTATCAACAATGTCACTGAAGTAAGTTATTCTGTCTTTTTCATAAGTGGAAAAATTCTAGAACAGAAAAGAGGAATCTCTCTCTGTCTGTTTCTGTCTCTGTCTCTCTCTGTCTCTGTCTCTCTGTCTCCCTCTCCTCCCCCTCTGTGTGTCTGTCTGTCTGTCTTCTGTGTCTGTCTGTCTGTGCCTCTCTCTTCCTCCCTCTCTCTCTCTCTCTCTCTCTCTCTCTCTCTCTCTCTCTCTCTCTCTCCCTTCTTGGAAGGGATGTGTAGGGTCCGAATGGTCAAAGGAGTAAGAATCACCTGTGGTTACACTACCAAGGCTTGGGTGCACAGTAAACACTGCAGGTCATGGCCATTGTACTGGATTGACAGTTTGGAGCTGTGAATAAAATGTCTGGTAGCTTCTGATGCCAGGCCTCAGGGGAGCTCAGCCAGGGGCGACAGTGGCCATTTCTGGGGTGACAGTTCTCAGCTTCCTCAAACAGAGATTCAGAGAGGTAGAATGTAGATTGCCAGTAAAAGGTTTCACACATAGGAAGCAACATTGGAGTACCTTGACTCCCTGGTTGGATTTGTAATCTCTCTTAGTGTTAAAGATTCTCCCTTAGAAGGAAAACAGTGACTCTGGTGGACACAGACATTCTCAGGGAAGTGTCTGCTCTCGAAACAGTCTGTTGGTAGAGATTCAAACATCAAGGTTGAACGTTGCAGCCTTCCAAGTCCTTCCTGCTAACCCTTCTCACTTGTCTCTTGCCTAGAGAGAGTTTGTGATGCTTCTGTGGTCTCACGTTGCTGACTCTTCTCAGAATGCAACTGAATCTTATCCATGCATACAATTCAATATTAAGATATTTCCAGAATCCATATTTTATTTCTGTTTTATTTTAAATATTAACACACACTAATTGAACAAACTAATGGGATTCGCTCTGATATGTCCATATAGCTTATATGCCACACATTTTTCTACCCTCTTCTATCTCCTATCCCTTCCTTGAATTTCTTCCTGGTCCTTAATAATTCTTCTTTCAGGTCTTTTTTTTTATTTTAATAAGAAAGAAGCCATGCGATTTTTGTCATTTAGTATCTGGCTTACTTTATTTAACATAATCTTATGTTCCGTTAATTTTCCTGCTGCAGAAGGTAAGAATTTACTCTTTGTGGATAAGTAATACTCCGCTGTGTTTATATACTGAATTTTCTCTATTCGGTGATCTGTTGACCTACACAGAGGTTAGTTCCACTGTGTGTCTGTTGTGGATAACATCACAACATGTGCAGCCCGCAGCCGTCTCTTTGGTATGCTGACTTTATTTCCTTTGTCTTTGCACCCAAGTGTTAGATGGCTGGGTCATATGGTAGATACGTATACTTTCAGGCTTTCAATAGTGGCTGCCCTAATTTGCACCGTCCCCAACACACCAGGATGTATGAAGGTTCCTTTTATCCCAGGTTTATAATAGTGGCTGCCCTAATTTACACCCCTCACACACACACCAGGATGTTTGAAGGTTCCTTTTATCCATACCCATATTTTCTTGGCAGTGACCATGTAACTCTGCATCTTAAAGTTGACTCCTTTTGATTTTAATCCCTGAAATCGCTTGCTACCTGCATCTATGCTTCTGTCTGAAGTATGGCTCCTGTGGCTCTAAGATCCTGATGACACGAACTCTGAATGCCCCTCACTTCCAGGTGAGTAAGACTCACCTTTCTCCATCAGTGTACCCGGGGCAGGCATGTAATAACATATGGCCACTGTTAAGGTCCTCCCAGGATTTTTGCTTGTGCCTTTGACCCCCATAAAGTATATACTTCTCACTGTCCTCAGCATGCTAGATACAATGCCACTTCTGGAATTCTGAGCTGTGCCCCATCTGCCTGCCTGTCTGTCTGCCCATCTGTCTGCCTGTGTGTCTGCCTGCCTGCCTGTCTGTCTACAGCTTTGCCATCCCTCTGTCCTGCTTTTTAGGTTTCCGCCAATCCTTTGCTCCTGCATTCAGCAGGCTGCAGTGAGTGAATTTGGCACCTCTCCCCTTTCATGCTGGCCTCTCCAGCTGATGATCACCTCTTAAGTATCTCATGGTAACTGGAACTGAAGCTGAGAGCTCACATCCTGAAATGCAAGCACAAAGCACAGAAAGTGAACGGGAAGCAGAGCAAGCCTTTACATTCCCAAAGCCTACTTCCAGTGTCATGCTTCCTCCAACGAGGCCACACACCTTATACCTCCCCAAACAGTGCCAGCCACTGGGAATTAAGTGTTCAAATACAGGATCCTACGGGGGACATCCTCATTCCATCCATGCTTTGTAAAAATCACTGGCCATCTCTCCATATGGGTCGTTGATGTAGTGTTCCAGCTAACCTGCAGAAGCTGGTCTAGACTTGTTTAGACCAAGCTTTTAAGCTTTTGCACTTGTAGCCTCTTTCCCACAAGAATTTTCTATGCTGTCCCAGATGTCTGAAATAGACTCACAAATCAAACATTGACTGATTTTAAAAATTAATGAAATTTACATTAAAATAATTCTTTGGTATACATATAATTTTATCATTTATCAAACATTGGATTTGCATATTAATGATGGATATACTTTTTGTTTTTATATAAAGGATTAAATCTTGTCCAAATATCTGACACTGTAGGCATATCACATTCCCAATGTTTTCAGAGGTGATTGATAATGTGGTTTTATACTATTCAATACTAAGAACTTTGATTTTCATAAAAACATAGCAAAAGTGTCAGAAGTATGTTTAGGGCTGTTTCAGAAATGGTTGGAAATTATGTTTTAATCCAAAGACAAAATTTAATTACCGATTTTTTTTATTTATAAAACTCAAGTCAGCGATTCAGATAGCACAGTTTCAAATCAAATAGTCCAACACAGTAATCCAAAGATAAATTAATTTGATACTTATGTGCTGAGGAACGATGTAGAAAAATATTGAAGTCTTTGTTGTCTATAATTGAACCATTCTATTTCCATAAGAGCAGAAACCTTTGCACATTCAGCAACATCCCTGCAATTCATAACTGTAGGAGTCTCAAGATGGATGGAGCTAAAGAGCATTAGACAGCGCTACCTGGTGCTGCGTGGTACGTTGGCTAGCACAGAGTGCAGGGTTCATGTACGTTCAGAACTATGTGTACAAGTGAAGCTGTGCGGTGGATCACAGGCGAATACCTCCAGAAACTCTTCAGATTCAAACGAGTTGGACTTTGAATTACTTTTGGGTTGCTGAATGTAGCCTTCGCATTCAGTTTCTCTATTCCATAAGGGATGCTCAATTTAAGAGCCCACAGTGCAAAGCCCTCTGGGATAGCCCCTCCCGCGATCATTACATTGCATAGTGCTCAGTTTTAGCGACGTGGCTTCACTAAACCCAGGGAGGACTCCTCCTTTTGTGTAAGTTGTATTCACTGATCCGACTTCTCTTCTTGTTGCCTTGCTGAGAGGTGCAGAGCAGTTGCTAGGCAGCCCACAGGAAGGTATCATCAGTGCCAGAGTGCGAAGCTAGGCAAGTGTTGCTTCCAATGTACAGAAGAGCAAAGTGAGGCTGCCGAGAGAAAGTGAGTCTAGTGATGGTTTCCCTCTTGCTATTTTGTATGTTTACATTTTACAGGACTAGAGGTAGAACCCAGGGCTTCATACATGGTAGGCATGTATTGTACCACTGAGCCCCACTACCAGCTCCTGAGCGAGAGTGGTTGTGGGGGATGAACACATTTTCTCACCCCAGCTCCTCATGCACACTTTCCCCACTCACAGTGCCAAGAATCCCATGGTCGAAGAAGCTGCAGGTCATATTTCTTTCCAACCTCTCCTATGTCCTAGTTAAACAATAAATCTTAATAAAGCTTGATTGATTATTTGGAAGACAAATTAAGGCTATCGTCTTAACTAGCGGAATATTTTATTTAGGTAGTTCAGCAATAATAAGAAGATGCTGGCATCCTAGATTAGCTGGTTAAAATATTATTAGAAGTTAATTCATATTTTAGCAGATAATTCCTAATTAATTTGCTGTAGTTATCTTGTTAAATGTCAATTAACTCTCTCCACATCCCTTATAGGTTTCTGCCATTCCTAAAAATGTAATTATGCAGATATTGCTCATGTACCTTTACTGCTTGTACAATCTCCCAGCTAAATATAAGTCAAAAAGATTTATTTTCCCAGTTCTTAATAGCATCACTAAATGTTCTAATTAATAATCAATAATCCATTTGCATAATTAATTGGGGAAGGAATCCTAGTGGGATGGTGCTTGGGGCTAGCTTCTCTTGGGCTGGAACTGCTATCTCCTGCTGCAGCCCTGGCCCAAGCGGAGAGTTTATCTAAGCCGCTCAGATCTCTCCAGGGCATAGACAGTAGTGCACCACTCTATGGGGGAAGTCCTTATTTATGCAGTTGCTTAACAATATGTAATATAAGTGTCTCTGTGGAGCAGAACCTATTTGTTGGATATGAATTTTCGCCGACCTAGGCTCCAGTGAACAAAAATAAGTTAGTTCATTTTCTTAAATGGTGATTTAATTTTCTATGTCTGAATCCTCATTGTACTTGGTATAGAAACTTAATCTAGTCACTTTCAGGCAGTGTAGTATTCGCTAAGGCAAATGAGGTAGGAACTCAGTTATATTGTAAATGGATCTTAGGAGGGGCAGGATATGACAAAGGCTGCCGCCACAGGGGTCTACAGAGGCACTGTTCGTGGCACAGGGACTACCTGTCTTGGTCCTAGGCTGCCATTTTAGTGATGTAGTGCAAGTCTGATCCTGCATAGGGTCCCTTTCACATTACTTCATCACAGGGTGTTCAGCCACATTTAATTATGATCCCCTTGGTGCCAACCTCAGCTCACAAATCACCCTTCATTTGCCCCATCTTTATGCTCATGTATCTGTGACCATCAGTTCTTCCCTGCCATTCTTCTTCCTCCTTGTGAGCTTGGATTGGTTTTCTATGACCCTAGAAAGACCAAGGGGCTGTCAGGGGTCTTCACAGTGCCCCAGCACACCTGTGTAGCCACCTTCCTGCTTGTTCATGTACCCAGAGGCAAAGGGTTGTGAAGGGCATGTGTGGTCTGCACTTGCATGAGAGCCTAGTGAGGCATAGGTCTCAGCCCCAGAAACCAGTAACTATTGTTTATTTCCTCTGTGAGATTGACTGAGGGGGGAGGAGACATGGCACAAAGAGGGACCCAAATCTCCACCTTTCAGATTCCTTCCAACTCCCCCACCCCCTCCTATCTAAAGAGGCCATAAGGCAAAGATGGGTCCACACATTGAGTCCTCTGTTACACATTTTCTAGTCTGCCCAGAAACCCCTGCATTGTGTCTTAGAACTGAAAGGATCTATCTTTGTTCTTTTGCTGTGGGGTGAGAAGTGGCCTTGTCAACATGGAACAAGAGAGGTCACAAGGAGTGAACAAACCAATGGGTCAGATATCATTTCAAAGTGCTACTCAGCCCCTCCATTACCATGTCAGAACCAAGGCTGCAGCACACGGTCATGTGATGGCCCAATCCAAGCATACACCACAGAGGCAGGGAGCCACACAAGTTCTGAGGATTCAGGGAGGTGAGATTCAGCTATCCTTGAGATCCACACAGGGAGGGTGAATGAATGGGCCACAATTCCCAGCAAGTCTCCTGTCTAGTGGGGAAAAGATGTTTCTACGATTTCTTTCTTTCATCCCAAGTCTCAGGCTCCACTTAAAATGTAAGTTTATATGCTTAGAGCTAAAACCTGAGTGTCCTAATGGCTTCCAAAAGGCAAGGAAAAGGATTTAGCATAAAATCCTGCCATTGCTCATTGAACTGCCAGTTGCAACTGGTAGAAGAAAATAATGTTTTGATTTGGAGAAGAAGCCGCGGTATCTAAGCATAGCCAAGCCTCTGTGCCATCGTCACATGACAAGGCCAGGACAGTTATACAGAAAAGCACCCAGCCTTGTCACCCTTCAGAAAGTGGATCCTACATCAAGGCTTCTCACAGGGAAGAACTGCTGCTCCTCCCACAGAAGAAGTGAAATGAACTCTGAGTCCTGCCAAAGCTCCCAATGGTTCACCTATTGCTTCAGCCCTGGCATACTGGGCTGGGCACCCCGAGAGGGCCGTCTTCATTCACCATGCTCTACAGTTTGAACAGCCCTTGAACTTACTCATGTAAGTAAACGTTTGTGAGTACCTTCTTGGTTTTCCTCCTTGATGTGTCCTTTGCTCTTCCCATCCTCAGGGCTTTCTGGAGATTAGTTGCCAAGGAGGGAGGAAGGTTAAGTATTCAGATCTGCTTTTCCCCCTAAAGACGTTAGTCCCTTGCAAAATAACCGTCCATGAGGAGATTGGCAGTGAATATAAAATGTTTAATTATCGATAACATTTCAGGAAACTCTGAAAGGGAGATTGAGGTCAGGGTGAGCTATGTAAATAGTCCTCAAATCATGCCATGTGAGTAAGAGAGACTTTCTCTCTAGGGAGTGGGGACAGTTTAGGAGAGGTTCAGGCTGTCCTTAAGAACTGTGACACTTTGCTCACATTAAACCTCTTCAAGACTTATTTTCTCTGCCTGTGATTTGGGACCAATCATTGTACTTCATAGCCTGCTATGAAGATTCCCACAATGGCATGACTTAGACAATGTATGCCTCCAGGTTACTGCCTTAGTTCACTCAGCCATGGTTATTCTATGGATTCAGTCAGGAGCAGTCAGCAGGAGCAGTTGCTCTTTCTACTAACACATCTCATAAATATTACTATGTAGCTACCAAATACCTCCCTTTCCCCCTATGGTGGCACAGTTAGGCAAGCGTTGAGGAGGAGAGGTTCTGAGGGTGTGGCTAATGACTGGCTAGCTAGCATGTGTGGAGAGTGCCCTGTCCTGTGGCTGCCTACACATCGTGTAGTTTTCAATAAGGAGTGCAGGAGCTGAGAGCTAGACTGGAGACATACCCAAACCACATCTTCATATTTTATATTTCCCAAGACTGACCCATGTGCAACATCTTCATACTGAGACAGAGGTTTTCACAGCACATAACCAGGTAGAGAGACACTTTGTGAGTTGTTCAGAACTGGCAGAATTATGAACCGTAGCAGAAATAGCCAACTAAGGAATAGCTAAGGCGTACTCTCCCTCCTCCATCCCCTGTCATCGTTGCTGGGTATGTGCATCTTCAAGCTCACAGGAACAATCACGCACTCCATATATTCTCCTCATTTTATAGCCCTTATTGGTATAGCAGCATTACTCAGGCTCGGCTGTCCCATCTCCCAAGCTGATTTCTTTTGCATCTGTGTTTATATGGATGCCGTTTGAACAGCTATCCTTCACTCCTGCTGTCAGCTCCCATTCTGCACTTTACATGTTACGAACTTATTTAAACAGAAATAACTCTCGCCGGGTGTGTTTTTTTCCCATCTGCTTTTCCCTGCCCCATCCCAACAATTCACATTTCACATCGGTGCTGGGATATCGTCTGTTGCTACTCTTTCTTCTTTCCTCAGCTGCCTCTGTACCTTTTAGGATGGAAGCGGTTTGGGGACATAGAGCACGGTGATTTACATTCAGGATAATGCTTCTTACTCTGGATATTTCTAGAAGTGTCACATCAATATTTAAGAGCAGAGATCTTACTGATGACTATACTTCATGTGTGTAGGATGATTTACCGTTAGATTCGAACGGTACTTTCATTTTAGGGAGTTTGGGTGGCAGGAGAAAGAGTGCGGCTTATTATCCAGATTTCTCTAAATGTCTGTCCCTCAGCTGCATATGGTGTTGACCAGTATCTGGGTGTCAGCTTCACTCTTCACGTGCCCCCAGATGTATCTCTCTTCTGAACGTTAGAATCATCGTGTGGTAGAGATTGCATAGAGATGATTATTTCCTAAACAGCTGAAATGTGGAGAGACAAGTCAGCCTCAGAATATGGATGTATTTTTAGGTTATTAATGTTTGCTAGTGGTTTCTATTGGGTCAGTGACTGTGTTCTGTTCCTTAGATCCAGGATAATCTGTTATATTCCACCAACACCAGTTCTGTCCAGTTCATGTTGGGACAAAAAAAAAAGGATCAATTTAAAAGGGATGAATATCCCTTGTTCTTACCCTGGTCTTACCCAGACAAAAGGTCCAGAGCCATATATATATATATGTGGAAACATTAGTTTTTGTGTCTTGAAGCATAGGTGGATGCCACACCCCAGTAGCAACTTCCCCAAGTCACTGCATCTGTGTTACACATGACATTCTTGCTCAGCACTTATGAACAGATCACTTTTTATCCACAAAGAAGAGATCATCTCACAGAGCACTGGACCCTGAATTGAGAAACACTTAACTGATTAGAAGTCTTTTTTCAAGGGTTAACGAGCTATATTAAAACTGCCTCCCGTATAAAGAACATTACCAAAACATTTCACCTATCTGACTAATGCCAAGGTGGACTTTACAGCACACACTGTACTGAGGCCTTTACTCCATTTTCTTCCTGCCTTGAGAAATCAAAGTGTTTTCAATTGCCCCCAGTAGAACTGTTTTATTAAGCATACAGACACATTTATTATACAAAAATTGCAGCGACATTTTTTTCCCTGTGAAGCTATCACTTCAGAACCTGTGCTCACATAAAACCACTTTCAGCCACAGGTGAGACAAGAAGGGAAGGAAAGAGCAGTTTTGAAAGTAAAGCTACAGACCCAGCATGGGAAGCAAAGATGGGTGGTCCTTATCTGGCTTTTAGCCCACAGGCCCTGGCATTGTTCATCATCTCCACAGGATGCTTTTCAAGAACAGAAGCTTCTAAGCATTAAGCAGCCCTGCCTCCCCCTTGGTAGCATCCCTCTTTTCAATCCGGTCCATCCTGGGGTTCTAACTTGCTTATTTGGAACTTCTGCTAAGAAATCTCGACCAGGTTTACTCCTTTCCAACTGCCTATCTCCCTTTGAACCTCAAAAGAACAAAACAGGACAGCGGTGCGTTTCAAGAGGACGTCAGTTGAGACCTTCTATTCGAAACCTCCTCCTTAGAAGTCACCATCTAAACCTGCACAGCTAGAAACAGCAGAGGCTGAAAACAGGTCCAGCTGGAAATACCTCAGGTATCCAAAGGTACTCCAGTTACTCTGCATCTGTCCGGTTAAAGCGGTCATCATCCACAGTGGAATAAAAGTGTTCCTCATTGCTCAGAAAACCCACTGCTTGCCTGCTTGGGATTATAGGTGTGCACTGGAGCTGGTTCCTTAGATCCTTAAAGTTCAGTCTTTCTGGTCTTAAGAAGCCTTGTTGAGTTCAGTACTTAGTTTGGGGCCATAGTGGAGCCCTTTACTGGCATTAAGTTATCCCCCCTACCCCCGCCAAAGTTTCCTGAGTCCATTCCTGGATCACTCATCAATGTGCAAGATGGTCTCTCCTTCTCTTGAGCTCTTCTACATTTGGTGTCTGATCCATCCCATTTTCTGTTCTCAGCAGGTTTGTGAAAGGACTGACTCTGTGTGGGTTGGATGATTTAGAGATGACACGTGCTTCCTAGAATATCGGTAGAATTGGAATGACCTCAGTCATTAGATGACTCGAGTCATCCTCAGGTTGGTTCAGCCTCAGATGAGACATCAGTCCTTCCTGCAGCAAGAGGCAGGCACATTTGTGTTAAGACATCATTCGTCACAGGTCATATAGACAAAGCCTTTGTAGTCACCAGTACCATGTCTCTATTTCCAGAGTTTCCCTCTACTCTTCTTCCTTTTGTTGACCTCTGAGGTCTGACTGATTACCTCCACAGCCCATGCTACGTTTGTACGCCCGCTTAGTGGTATCCGGACACCAATTTCCAATCCTCTTGGTCAACTCCTCTCACAGAGAAGAAGGGTACTGTGGGATGTTTCATCCTGATGAAAGTGCTTGGCCATAGGAGGGAGCCCATGGGTTTTATTTATGTAAGTAGTAATGTTTAATAAAGTAACTCTTACAGAGTCCCAGCATTGTGTGGAAAGTTAGAATTGTCGCCTGAAGTGTCCAGGTCAAGTACAAAGACCTCCACTTGGTCACTCAGTCAGGGCATGTGCTTGCGTATAATTGAAGGCTAGTGAACAATGTTCTGGTTTCATAGACAGCTTTCAACTCTGTCCTGAGTAGGCTCTTGTCATTCATTTCCTAAGCTAATTTTGTGCCAAGGGCTTGCTTTTGGGGTCATTTTGAGCTTGGAGAGGTATGGAATCAAGTCGTGTTTGGGGAGTCCAAAGTAGGCTATCTTCTGGAAACTTGTGTATCCCTTGCAGAAGTTTGGGTCTTGTGGAAGTGGGACTGGGGAACCTAGGATGAAGTCAAATACTTGGTAAAGCATGGTTCAGGATCTCTACCTGAGGCTCAGAGTCCCCAAGAACGCCTTACCTAGGTGGCACAGTGTGTGTGTGTGTGTGTGTGTGTGTGTGTGTGTGTGTGTGTGTGTGTGTGTGTGTATGTGGCTTTTTATTTTCTGTCTCTCAGAAAAGTCAGTCTTGGCTCTGTGTTAGTGAGAGGGGAATTGTGAATACACGTGTCTGAAGTGGATTAGCAACTTCATTCATCTATAAAATCCCACAAACATTGCTCATTCATACTGGGAGCATTAATTGAGCACCTCTTGAGTTGCAGGCTACAAGAGATGCCCAGTATATAGATGATAAATAGGGCAATATGGCAGGTAGTGAAAAGTGATGAGCAGAACTCACGGCCTGACTTACACTAGACCAGGAACACTTGCCAACCCCACCTCATCCATCAAAACAGGGGGAACAAAAGGAAAGGGGAAGATGTAATATAATGCACGCTTGAATGTAATCCATGCAATTCTCTGTGACTCAAGAAGAAGAGGAATGGAAAATCAAGAAAAAAAAAATCAGTCAGAGCAAGCTGCTCAGCATATTTAGAAATCAATTTTCATTTTAATAGCTTGTGTCTTTTCCATATCAAATGACGTGTCTGGCAAACACTAGAAGGCAACACCTTTTGATGCTTTAAGTGTCTCAACCATAGTTGAAGTCATCTTAAAGGGATCACCACAAAGCTGGTACCACATCTGGTACCCTGTCACCACCCTGGTAGGGACAGTAGAGTCCTTCTAAGTGGCAGAGTGAGCTTGGCCCCTGCCTTGCTGATGCACAGGGAGACCCATTCACCATCTTACCTTCTTAGTGAGCCTGCATGAAGATGACTTCCCAAGCAAGAGTAGTACAGATGTATTATCTTTCATCACCACACTAGGCAGGTTTCCCACAGAAATCACAGCAGAGCACAAAACAGAATAAAATGCATTTACAAAACCTGGGAATGACCAGTATTGCAGTGTGCAACTATCTGCTCTCCTAAAATGTATGTGTGCATATGTGTGAATACACATGTGCATGCATGGGTGTGTCCATCTGTACATGTATGTGTGTGTGTTTAAAGCAAAGTTGAGACCACCCACCCCTTTTATTTTACCTAATGTAGGCCTGGAATTGTGAGTGTGTAGCTTCTGTGGATTCTGGGCTTAATGTTCTCTTATCATCATGAAATTTAAAAAAACAAAAACATTTATTTTAGTGTGTGTGTGTGTGTGTGTGTGTGTGTGTGTGTGTGTGTGTGTTGCTCAATCCCTCTCCACAGGAGATAGTGTTTCTCATTGAACTCAGTGGTTACTCATTTGGCTAGACTGGCTGTTCCGTAAGCATCAGGGATCCCCCTATCTTAACCTCCTCAGCTCCAGGACTGCAGACTGGTGCTGTGATGCCTAGCTGGTTCTGGGCATGTGAATTTGGGTCCTTACGCTTATGTGACAAACATTTTACTGACTGAGCTGTCTCCCCAGCCCACCATCATGGAGTTCCTAATTTTCTCTTTGGTTTTATGCTTTGTAAATGAAGCAGAGGGGCACATGCACGTAGGAAGCCCTGTCCTACCTTACTGCTTGCACAGAGAACTCACAGTGGACCCCAAGCACAGAAGTCTGATAGCTCCACAAGGCAAGGACCCTTCTTGAAAGCTGAAGTGAGGGTAAGGTATCATGCCTACACCCAAATGTTTACAGTCAGAGGAGGCCACCATCCCCTGTGAACCAGAACATGTTTTTAATGCAGAAAGGGAACAAGAAAGTTTTATGGAACATGGACTCCAGAAGACCCCACCTTGTCCTTTCTAACTCATGCTGTGACCCCTGCCAGTCATCAGCATATGTGTCAGAGAAGAGTGGAGAGGGGACTCTCTTCAGTCCCTCCTCCTGTTAGTGAGTCAGTAAAGGGAGTTGGTAGGAGGTCTCTGAATCAAGAGGTGAAGTTGAGTTTAGTTTGTGAAGCCTTTCCTCAGTTCCAGCAAAAAAGAAATGTGTGTAAGCACATCAGAACAGGGACCAAGTGATTAGGGCGGGGGACTGCAGAGGAGTTAAATGCTTCTATTTGTATTTAAAACTAGTACTGCATAGTACAAGGATGACGGATACAATCCAGACTAATGATTTAAACATTACATTTTTCTTCACTTAGAACATCAAATAACAAATTTTAAAGATGCTGCATTAAATCACAGGAGGGACCACTGAAATGGGGCAGTGGCTCCTTCTGCCTTACTCAGGAACTCCACGTACTCATTTTCCATCAAACCCCACAAATCATGCAGCCAGTCTTGGCTGGATAATACATCGGGATCATTTTTACAAGTCATTTAATATAGTGTATTATTTATTTATAATTTTCAAAAGGCTTTTAAAAAGAGCAGAAAGATCATCTCTGGCTTCCCATGCATGTCACAGCCTTCCCAGGTTATCAGTGTCCCCACAGCGCCATGCATTCAAACCTACGCTGAGACCTCATTGCCATCCAAAATCCAGTACACATTACATTCATTTTTGTCTCTGTGTGTGCATAGTAAATGGTGTGTGTGTGTGTGTGTGTGTGTGTGTGCTGTATGCACGTGTGTCTAAATCTGTGTCTATTTTTGTGTTTGTGTGTCTATGTATGTGTCTGTGTCTCTGTGTGTGTCTCTCTGTGTGTGTGTTTATGTATGTGTGCCTATGTGTATGTATCTGTCTATGTGTGTCTGTGTGCATGTGTTTGCATGTGTCTGTGTGTGTGTCTATATCTGTGTGTATGTATCTGTGTCTGTATGTCTGTATGTCTGTCTGTGTGTATCTGTGTGCATGTGTCTGTCTGTCTATGTGTGTTTGTGTGCATGTGTATGTGTCTGTGTCTGTGTGTATGTGCATGTGTGTCTGTGTGCCTGTGCATGTATGTTGTATCTCTCTCTCTCTCTCTCTCTCTCTCTCTCTCTCTCTCTCTCTGTTTTTGGATGCCAACGATCATCCTTGAGTGCCATTTCTTAGATACCACTCCCCCTTATTTTTTTAGACAGTTTTTCACTCGCTGGGAGCTTTCCAAATAGGGTAGGGTGGTGGCCAGTGAGCACCAGGGCTCTTTTTGTTTCTGCCTCCCTGTACTTGGATTATAGACATGCCACTATGGTCAGATCTTTTTACATGAGACCTGGGGATTGAACTTGGAACTTAATGCTTACAAGGTAAGCACTTTACTGACTGAACCAGTGTTTTGATCCTATAGGTTTGAGTGAATTGATAGCAGCTTCATATTTACTATTATAGGATCTTACAAAACAGTCAAGTGCTTTACCTACAATTCTCTGTGAGCTGTAAGTATGACTTTAAAGGCCATTACTAGCATCTGCACAACAATGATTTCAATGGATTGAGTGTATTTAACTTATCTCCTATAGCTTTGGGGACTAGTTTATAATGTATTTACAATTAATTGTTTATTATGATGAGATGAAAATCCTTCGAAATTAAATTTGTAGATGCATATGTGATTATTCCCTAGAGGAACACGCAGGCAGGATTTCTGAGTCAATGGATTTTGAAGGGTATGGAGATATAGCCACAGAGGACTCCAGGAAAGTTTTATTAACTTGTACTTTTCTTCTTAATCATCTACCCATCCTTCCAGTTCTTGTTCATACCCTCCAATTCTGTCTCTCCTTAACTTCAATGCCGTATTTATTTTGCAAACAACACCTTCCATGGACTAGGGAGTGTATCAGGGAGGCACTGAGACAAAATGGGAAGCGAAATAAGACTCAATGTTATGGGACTTCCAGTCAAGTGTCAACTAATCTCCCAAGGTCCTGTGCATTGGAGGGAGTGGGCAGAGAAACAGGTCAGGAAGTCACAAGCTGAAAGTGCCAGTCTGATATGGGTCATGCGGGTCAAAGTGGGACCTTGGAACTTGAAGGGCATGTGACAAAGCACAGAGACAACCAGAAGCCTGTATGAGGGCAAGGGTGGGAGAGCCATCAGGCCAGATGTATCCTGCTTTCTGTTGTTATCAACAAAGCTTTCTTGAAGTCTGGCATGCTTGCTTGTTTTACATTGTCTGTGGCTGACTCTGGATTCCAGTAGCAGAGCTGAGTGGTTGCAAGAGACTGACAGAGTCTGTGTAACCTAAAACACAGGGACCAGTACTGCCTGCTAGGCTGCAAGCACCTGGCTGTGAAGCCTTCACTTCAGAGTGATGGGAGTGATTGGAGTTGAAAGGAGTGGCCTCATCCAGGAAGCATTCTTTGGAATAGACTTTAGGAGGCTCAGAATACTGCAAGCAACGAGGAAGTCTGTTGTGTTTCCTGGTGAAAGCTGGTGTGGGAGATGAGACACAGACTACTGAAAAATAGAGGGTGGAAATTTGTGGGTGAGGGAAGGTGGCACCCCATATCACCTTAGGTTTATGTGTAGAGCTGATGGAAAAGACCCACCAGCTCCCTGCTGGATACTAATGGTTCATTTGGTTTATTCTGAGTTAGCAGTTGATAAAGGCCTCTCAGCTCGGAGCACTGGTCATAATTTGGCCAAAACATGCCTTACAACACACTATACATCTTCCAGGGTTGCATCTGTTGTTGTTTCAAAAAAAGAGGGTCTCTCTCCAGTGCCTGCTATGCGCTAAGCACTTGACTTTCTTTAAGGGGATACAAACAGAAAGCAAGCATCGGTGAAGAGCATCAGAGCTGAGCTCCAAACCTGATCTACTGGAACAAACAGCTAAACTAAATCCCTAAATGACCACAGAAACACTTTTGGGAAACCTTTGAGTAAGACCTCTGGGGCAGCACAGAAGCATGAGGCCAATGTTCAGTGGCAAAAGGGTCAGATGCAGCCCAGGAGGGGCTGGGGAAACCACCAGCAGACCCTCCTGCTTTCACTAAGCAGGGATATCTGCCTGAGCTCGGTGAGGTGCTGCAGCGAATCATCCTCTCCTCTGCTCTCTTACACTGCTGTATCTTTAGTCCTTGTCACGCACCATTAGTATCCAGTATTGTGCATCTCTGTCTACCAGGCATGAATGTCATAGGGATGGTGTTTCTGTCTTCTACATCCCTGGGATCTTAGTACTCAGAACTGTATGTGGTAACAACAATAATGGTGGTGGGCTACCACAGGGCCAAGTTGAACAGAAGCCAGTGACTTCTGGTTCCAGTGCTGGCAGGTTGAATGATTTGATGAAAAGTCTCAGGCTACATGCTGGTGAGGACTGGGAGTGAGAGAAGAAATTGAATTTGAATAATTGAATTTTAAGAAGCAGGCATATGCTTCTGCTGTAACCTCCCCACACCAGACAGCATAGCCCAGATGCAAGTCAAAATGCATTATGTATTTAATGTGTCTCCTGGGGTTGGCAGCTGAGATAATAGGAGGAGAAGGCAGAGATTAGAATCAAAGTAGCAACATCTGAAGACATTTAGTGGTGGTGAAAGGTCAGGAAAGTTCTTAGATATTTAGTCAACCTTGTGTTAAGGAAGAGTGGATATGATTGAGGTGTGTGTGTGTGTGTGTGTGTGTGTGTGTGTGTGTCTACGTGTGTGTCTACATGTGGGTGGGTGTGTCTACATGTGTGTCATGCACATATGGGTGTATGAAGTTTAGACAAGAGACAGGAGAAACACTGCTGGTCCCAGAGCCCCAAAGCAGACATTTCCTGGGGTTACAGTAGTAGAATGTCAATTCTGGTTATTTATATTGATCTGTAGACTCAGACTTGGGAAGAATAAAACTTTGTCTGGGAGACTGTGCCATGCTTGTCAATCTCTCATGGAGTCAGGGCCAACAGTAGCGGGGGTTTTATGGAAGTGAGAGGGATGGGGAGGAAGGAGGAGATGTTTAACACCTGCCTCTGCCAAGCATTGACAGGCAAACACACCCCCAGCAAAGCTGTGAATAAACTGGATCTTCAGTCAGAGGCATGGAGGGTCAGGGAGACTGTAGGGCATTCTGAACATCCCACAGAGCGGGGGTTCAGGGCCAGATTTAAATAAGCCCCAAACCCCTGATGTTATCTTGCCTTCACAGGTTCCGAGATCTGGAGAGTGTAAAAATCCACTGAAATATCACTTTATATAGATTCTTGAATGGTGGGCATACATACGGATACTGGCACAATATGGACACATAGTTAGTGAGGTCAGGCAAGGCCTGGAGAAGCCCCAGTACTTCCCTCATACCTGTGACATCCATACATGAGGCCTCCAGTTCATTCCTGATGCTCGTTGATCTGGGGGAGCTGCAATCTTCTTTAAAAAAAACTTTTTATTCATTCTTTGTAGATTTTACATCATGGACCCCAATCCTATTTATCCCTCCATATTTGCCCTCCACCCTTGAAACCCCCCCCCAAAGAAAACAAAAAATAAAAACAGCATGGCAGCTGCAATGAGTCCCACAGTGCATGCCCTTTTGCCCAAACAGCTTTAGTGAGTCACTGGCATGGTTCCAGGCCTCCGGCTTCTGCTACACCATCAATACTGGATCCTCATTGCAATTCTGATATCCTGTTGTTGACCTGTGTCATGGAGATCCTGCAGCTTTGGTTCTACAGGGCTGGCCCCTCCATGCCCTCCAGCAGTTTATAGGTGGGGTAGATGCTGGGGTGGGCCAACCCAAAACCCTGGATCTGGGCCTGGGCGGTGACTGTGTCTTTATCTTACCAGACCTCTCATGCCTACACCTCCAGGGCCAGCTCTCCAGCTTTGCCCAGGAAAGGGTGAGGCCAGCTCTTCTGCCTGTGGCATCCAGCAAGAGCCTGGACTGGCTCTCCCATGCCCTCACCACTAAGTGTGGCCTACTCTCCAGAGTGCTGCAGTTGGTGAGAGGCGGTGCCAGCTCAGCTCTCCCACAGTGTCTAGGCGAGGGGGCTGGGCTTTTCCACCTACAGCAAGCAGGTTGGGGGTGGGGATGGGGTGAAGTAGTGCAAGGGCATCACACCCTTGGGGCCTGCTTTCCAGTGCCCGCCCCCACCAGAGCCTCTCTCCCAAGTGTTATAGCTGGTGAGGGGTGGGGCCAGAGGAGCTACCATTTTTAACCTGAAGGCCTTAGCATGGCCTGCAGATCCCAAGCAGACAAGCCACAGCGGTGAGGAGAGGAGAGGTGGTAAAGGAATGTAACATCTGGCTACAGGACACTGAGGAAGCTGTTTCGTTGCCTCGGATTGAACTCAGAGCCCCTTCCATATGGGTACCCCTGGGCTGCACAGCCAGGCTCTAGAACATTGACTTCCAGCTTTGAGCTTGTTCTGTGGTTCTTCTGCAGTCTCTCCCCACACCCAGATGTCAGAATGTCTCCATTCCCTCAGGAGCATGAGAGGATCAGCACTTTTTATGGAGCCTTTCCTTCAGTTTGTTTTCAAATCCTAGACAGTTGCTAGGGGCTTAACAGGATATCTCTATTATATTGTATATGTTAAAAGGAGGGGGAGGGGAAGAAGTTGGCCAGGGTTGAAGCTGAAGGACTGAACCCTTGCTTAACACATGCGAAAACCTGGATTCTGTTCTCTGCACAGAACCCCAAACCCCAAGCAATTACAAGTCCTACAAGTGTTTCCTACGAAAACGTAGTGTGGTCTTATTATAAAACATTAGAGGAAACATAAAATTGACAGAGAAATAATTCTCCATTGTTCTAGCCATACAATATCCCCTCACAGTATATAATAAGCAAGAATTTGCCACCCGTTTTGTCCTTTCATGTTGCACTCACTATACAGCCATATGAGTGGAGGGTGGGGGATTAGGAACTGAATTGTAGGCCCGATTGACCTGTGTGCATGCATGCAGGTGCATTATATGTGTAAACATACGTACGGTGCATGTGTGTGCACATAGGTGTGTGAAAGAAGGAGAGATTGCTGTGGTAGTATAGCAGCCCAGCTGGTGGGCAGCTACCAGTGGAACCTACAGAGAGGACAGTCACTATATCTCTGAGACTTGGGCTCTGCATTCCCCCAGAGACAAAGTGCCTGGCGGCCCATGTATTATCAACAACCCATTTTCTACGGTTATCACTCATATGGGGCTGGGTAATCAAACCTTGGCCAGAAAAATCACAATGTCTATTTCTATTGTGTCCAGTTTAAAGAAGAAAAAGGAGGAGGAGGGGGGAAGGGAGAGGGGGAGGAGGATAAGGAGCAGGAGGAGGAGAAGAAGGAGAAGAAGGAGGAGGAGGAGGAGGAGGAGAAGGAGAAGGTGGTGGTCACTCAAGGGGGTGGGATTCCCCTGGGAGCTCATCAGGGCTTGTCATCATCAGAAGGTGGCTGTGGTAAGCTCTCTCTGTCTGGGAGGAAAGGCCCCTTTTATGTCAGGACCAGCCTGAATAATAGGCTTCCCCGTGTGGCATGGGGCTCTTCGATGTTTCTTGCTGTCTCTGCTGTTTTCCTGCTATCCTTCTGGAGTCTGGCCACAGCACAGCATCCCTGCCAACCCTAGTACTGCTGGCTGTTGCACTTTGCCTGGCTTTCCATTATCCAAGAGCCCTGCTAACCAAAAGCCTTTATAGTGGCATGAGGTCCTGGTGGCTAGCTCCTGCCGGCCAAAGCTGCCAGTGGCTGTCTGGGGCTCCAGACATTTTAGAGATCAAAATCTGTGAGGAAAAAAAAAATCAAATCTCTTTTTGAAGCTGCTTCTCTTTGGATTTCTTTGGAGTGCAGAGAATCTCTCCTACTTACCCACTGCCCCAGGCTCTGTCTGACCCAGACTTTTATGCACTTATGCTCCAGAATGTTTCCAAAAATATACCTCAGCTAAAAATAAATAAATAAATAAATAAATAAATAAATAAATAAATAAATAAAAGCTGTGTGAACCACTGTTTTCTTGCAAGAAGAGATCCATCGTTTTCCTGGGAGGGAAATGAAGTTGCAGGCTACAGGACTGGGTGGCTTCACGCATCTTAGTTTTGCTCTCAAACGTGCTGGGAGAAATGGCTTCCTCTGGAGATAGTGGTACAGTTTGAATGGAACGATACCATGAGAGTACAGTGGTACATTCTGTGTGGTACAATGCATTCTAGTTACAGTGGTGCATTCTTGGTAGAATGAAGCCCTCTGTTTTGAAAGCCACTGTCTGGTAGAATTTCTAACTGTGGACTCTAATGGCTATAGTCTGCAGCAGATACCTCAGGAGTTCTAGACATCAGGCAGGTAACAGTTCTCTTGCCACCACTCACTGCTCAAAGAGACCCTGGGCAAGTTAACCCTTCTGAGCCTCAGTTTCTTTATTTAAGAAGTAGGAACAATGGCATCCATCTACTGGGCCTTTGAGAATAGATTAGAACATATGCCTAATGCTTAAGACTGCTTACAGGGTCAGGGAAACTAATGCAGTCATTCTCACCATGCCTGTCAATTCCTGAACTCCCTCCCTTGGGTGCTCTCTTGGTTGAGCATTCTGTACCGGTCATCCAGCTTTGCCAGGGCCAGGGATTTCTGGATTGACATGTGTGAGAGTAAAAATACCCAGAGTCCCAAATATGACTCTTATGAGATGTCAAGAACAAGACACAGGTCTGGAGACTTAGCTTAGTGATTAAACCAAGCACATGTTGCTCTTATGAAAGACCAAAGTCAAATCCCAGCACCTACATAGTGGTCCACAACCATCTGTAACTCTAGTTCCAGGGGATCCAATGCCTCTTCTTGGACATCAGGAAAGCACAGGCATGATACACAAATACACATGCAGGCAAAATATTCATACACATAAAGCCATAAAACAAGTTTTTAAAATTAAAAAATTAACAACCAAAGTTCTAGATGCAATTCTGCTACTAGTCAAGGAAGAGGTAACCCAGGGATTAAAGTTTAGAGTCTTTAGAAAGACTTCACACCCCAAAAGATCCCTCCTCTCCCCACTGATGCCTGAACTCTCAGGACGAAGGAGACGTTCTTTTTCACAGGTAGCACCATCTCTGTTAGAGGAAAGGTTTCCCAGAGCGATGACGTGGTAACAAGTGTGTGTGTATTGTAACGATGCTGACTGATGAGAGTGGAGCCCGGGAATAGAAACGATCAGGATCTCTGGTCATTTGAAGGTCACAAGAAAAATGAGTATCTAGGCCATGCATATTACCTTCCTTCTCCTCGATTTAGAATTGGGAGTTTCAGATCCACCTTACCTGTCTGGAATTGTGAAAAAAAATTCAAATGCCAACTGTGTGAACAGAGTTGAGGTTCTGCACTATTTTAGAATGGACTTAGGCTGGTCTACCATGGACCATTCTTTCCTTTGCATATCAGTGAAGTTCCACAGTGGAGTCTGTTCTCTCATACCCAGCACTTTTAGCTATACGCCTGGCCATCGGGGTACATTGGGCATGCTGCACAGAGTTCACCTTAACTATAGAGTGATACTATCTGCTAAATGCTCATTTCTTCTCAGGCAGGTCAGTACTATGAATGCTAGACAATAGGAGTTTCAGGCAGCATCTGAACCCTTCCTTTCTGCTCTGATATCAGCTTGAGCTCCCTAGCATGCTACTCCTTTTTTTCTTCCTTCCCAGGCTTCTCCATTGGGACATGAAAGGATATCAGCCTAAGTTATAGTAGATGGAGAAGGTCTTTCTAACTTAGCCCTCTGCCATCCACTTTTCCTACACACCCTGACTCCAGTTTGTGAAAAAGTGAGGTACTTGGAAAATTCCCTAGGAAATTGCCATGTTGTTATTCAGAGAAGGGAGTTATCAAGCAGACAGAACTTCTTGAGCACTGGCCATGTGCCCGGTGCTGTTAGATCCCAGGTATTAGTGTAAGTGAGGCTCTCTTATACTGCATGATGGTGGTGAGATAGAGTTAGCAACTTAAAAATGGAGGGTTGAAAGAGAAGCCCAAGTCCATGGATGCAGGAAACTCTTGTAGCAGAAAAGGTAAACATGATTTGAGAAGCATGTGACATAATGAGAGAACTATACAGAGATGGAGGAGTGTGGGTAATGGGCAGGAAAGACACAATACCACCATAGATAGAAGCTTTGTTCTAGTTTCATTTCTATTGCTGCAATAAAACACTCAAATAGCAGATTAGGGAAGAACGGGTTTATTTGACTTACCAAGTCCATTACTGGGGAGTTGGAAAGGGAGGAACTTGGAGCATCATAGTCATAAACAAAGACAGAATAAATGCATATTCCTTGCATGCTTATCCTCAGCTGATTTACTTTATTCTTATATAGTTCAGGGCCGTAAGTAGGGAATGGTGACACCCACAGTGGCACAGGTCTTCAAATATAAAATATTAATAAAGATCCCACCGACACACTTACAGGCCAATCTGATCTAGATTATTCTTTAGTAAGACTCTCTTCCCAGAGGATTGATTCTAGGTTGTATCAAGTTGACACTTAAAATTATCCAGTACAGGCTTCTTACAAGAAGGGCATTGAACTGTATCATAAAGTGACTCCTGAGTCATCGAATGTATGGATCAAATAAAAATGGTTGAAGAAGGAGGCACAAGGCAAATGTGTGGGTGTCAGGGTGAGGAATCCTGAGATCAGAGTCACATTGGCCCTGTGGAAAGGTATGGAGCCCTAAGTTAGAGGTCTGAGCAGAGATTGGGAGTTGGGGTGAGAAGTTGCTTGAAGCCCTTGGTGAAGCATCTTGCACCTAACATAGTAAGTAAGGTTGAGATTGATTGGCTTTTTCTAACAAATAATACAGGCTTGTGGAGGATTTGTCCCTTATCTGTCCTTTGTGGTAGAAGTGACTTGAAATGTCAATGAATGGGAAGGGAGAATATATCTTAGGGTAAACTGGCAGAATTCTTTCTTGAACTGCAGGCTGAGGCAGCATGAGGGATGCTTCTGAAAAAGAATGTCTAGTCCTCCCTGGAGACTATAAATATAAAGAAGAAAGAAAGAGGGGCTGGGCGATGGCTCCATTAGTAATATGTCTCCTGTGGAAGTATGAGGATCTGAGTTTGAATTCTAGAATCCGTATTAACAGGGGGAAAAAGTGTATGATGGTGTACACTTGTGGTCCCAGTGTTGGAAGGAACCAGGAAGCTCCCTGGCGCTTGTTGGAAAGACAGCTTAGCTGAGTTAGTAAGTTCAAAGTTCAAAGTCAGTGAGAGACCTGTCTCAAAATTCAAGTTAGATGGCACCAAAAAGACAGCTGTGACTGACCTTTGACCTCCACATGCATGAACACATATCTGCACACATGGATAAGTTCACAAATTTATACAACACACACACACACACACACACACACACACACACACACACACACACACACACACACGGTGGGGAGGGAGGGTGGGAGAGAGAGAGAAGACTAAGAGATTCACCACCGAAGTGTGAATCAGAAGTCTTAGGAGTATTTCTGATGTATTTCTGAACACTCCCTTCTCTTTAGCATGAACTGGAAAGCAATGAAAACGCCTCACTGAGATACGCAGCAGGCGTATCACAAACTTCCGTCAGAGCCCTGTGCTACTGCAGACGACGAAGACAAGAGGTTGTGGATGCCACATATTCCATCAGCTCAGGCTTGGACCTTCTAGATCTCCCTTCTCTATCTACTCTTCCACAACTCTATCACAAAGCACTAACCAACTGCTGGGAGCTTAGGAGCTGATCCTGGACATAGAGGACTGGAATGCTAAAGAGAGACAAGATGGAGGAGGCCTAAGGGAAGCAAAACGCACGAGACAGAAGCAGCCTTGGAGACAGCCACACACACTCCCAACCCCCGCAGGGGCTTTCTGTCCATCTTGCTCAGAGACTGTACTTAAGAGAGCCTTCTCCCCAGTGGAACATTTGGAGAGCTTTCTCTTAGCTCCTTCCTCAAATCCTTAGTGAGCAGACAAGAGGTTGCCAGGGAAGGATGGACAGTGGCCTCAACTCCTTTCCTTTCTTGGGGTCCACCTCAGAGGCCCCAGATCCTGTTCTGACTCAGGTTCCTAGCAGGCACCTTGGCAATGAGGAGACAAGCGCTATATAAATGCTAAATAGACAATGTTGTGCCTGTCTCCAGGATAAATAGTCCGTCAGTTCCTGCTGTCAGAGCCGCATCTTTTATGAACACGGATGTGTCTCCCAAGAAGAAGATACTGTCCTGTCCTGTCTCTAGTCTTTCTGCAATTTCTCTCAATCCTGATAACAGAATGTTGGTCTGCTTTTATTTTAATTTCTTTTTGGTATTATTGATTTCATTTTTTTTCCAGAAGTACTTTACAGTTTATTTTAGTTTCCTGAATTTGTATTCAGAAGATGGGGATGCTGGGATTTCCTCTGGTTACTCTTCCAAAAAATGAGAACGAGAACAATAAGAATGATCCTTTGCCTCTCAGTTTTACATGAATTTATCTCATAAAGAGTTGTCAGCACCAGACCCAAGTGATCAGAACTCCTGTCTCCATTCCAGGTCTCTGTGTGACCTTTGATTAAGACTTGGCCTCTCTGGTCACATTTGCTTCTCTCTGTTCCCTCACTTCATCTGTTCAGTTATCATCTTGGCAGATCTGTTCTTCCTACTAAGGATTGAATAGGATAATTTATATGAAAACATGAGGAAGCGTTTGCTGTTCAGATGAGAAGCCTGAGGAATTGAGAAACCACTTGGTGTCTTGTACTGTGGGTTTTCAACCACAGAGGCTCTGTCTGAGCGAGACTTCTGACAGCTAGTGATCTACCTGTGTATAGCCTCGAAGGCTGCTGAGACCTTGTCAGGGCAGGTGGGTGTGAAAAGATGTCAAAGATACATTAACAGAGTCTGTTGACCATTGGTCATGGTGGCAAAGAACCTCCCTGTCTGAACTCACTTGGTCCTCCCTTGATAATCCCCAAGCCCACCATTGTCGCCCTGACAGACAGTGCATTGTTTCTCAGTGGCCGCTCACTGCAGGGATGCCCTCCCCCGCTCCCCAACTCCCTACCACCACCCTGTCACGCTCAGGTCACATCTGATTTAGGATCATAAGGTTGGAAAAGACGTTTTCCCAAGACAGCCCCAGGGTTGGTTGGGGCACAGTTGGTTTCTAGGAGACTATCAAAGGAGAAAGGAGCAGAGGATGAGGTAGGGGCCACCAGATTTCCCTCTGGAAACCTTTCCCTTCACAGTGTACTCTGGAGCCTGACTCTCTGGAGGAGCAGCGCCAGACTCTCTTGGAGGACTTGTTAAAGCACTGAGCACTGGGCTCCCTTCTTCCAGAAATTCCCATGTGTTAGGTCCAGTGCTGGGGGAAACTTACATTTTAAACACGTTTCAATTGGTGTGATCTTGCACCCCAGAACAACATTTTTGAGAACCAGGAGCATACAAAAAAAGAAAGGCACACCACAGGGTATCTTTGTCCCTGACTCTCTTATTTCAAATTCACCTGCACCGAATAAGAGACAAACTTAAAGGTCTACTCAAGAGTCCTCTGTAGACATGTGCAGTGGCCAGGAGTGTCCACACAGGGCCAGCGGCTCATGATTCTCCCATAGGATGGATGGAGACTGTGACTCTTTGTTGTGGATGAGCTACTCGCTGGAGACTGAGTAAATAAACCCAGCAGTGTCCAAAGGATGGCTCTCAGCCTTGCAGGCAGACCCTCTCTTCACTTCTGTTGTTTTGTTCTGCTGCCTTCTCATCGTCTTGTACTGACAATAGTCGTAAATAACCGCAGTGCTGTAGAGAAATCATTTTAACAGCGGAGAGTCAAATAAATACATTAGACCTGACAGCTTAACTACGCACAGTCCATTTGGATGTGGTGGCCAGCTGCTCCCAAGGACTGCACTCCCAGGAGCAATCGCAAGAGGGCACACAGAGCTCACCAGCTGGGCTTCAAACTCAGGACTGTTCGTGCAGAAAGGAAAAGCAGCAGAACCCAGCCAAGGCTGTGTATTGTTTGTAACTTGGCTGGGAGGTAGAGGTTGCAGGTGGTGTGTGTGTGTGTGTGTGTGTGTGTGTGTGTGTGTGTGTGTGTGTGTGTGTGTGTGTGTGTGTGTGTGTGTGTCTGTGTTTGTGTGTGTATATATACATACGTGTATGTTTCTGTGTGTGTCTGTGCTTGTGTGTAACTGAGTGGGGTGAACCTGTGTGTGTGGGTGTGTGCGTGTGTCTGTATGTCTGTGTGCATGTGTGCGTGCATACGTACCTGTTTATCTCTGTGTGTGTCTTTGTTTGTGTGTATTTGTGTGTGTGTGTGTGTGTGTGTGTGTGTGTGTGTGTGTGTGTGACTTGTGCTTCCTTGACCTGTGTGGGTCCAAGACAGAACAAACATGCTATCTTTGTGCCCTTTTATTCCCTCACAGACATCTAGGACCATTCTTTTCCCACCTGGGTCTTTAACACTTGTAGCTGACACTCCTGTTTTGAGCTGCCACTGCAGGTTCTAGACCTGCTGTCGAGTTCCTGGGGTGTTTGTTTTTCCCATTCTGTGTTTAGCACTTATGGTGCTCTGGTATATGCCATGTGTTCATGTTGTCCACCCTAGAGGGCAATGTACCTTGGAGCCCAAGTTTCCTCAGGGCCAAGCACAGCCCTGGATTTCATCCAAGGTATTGAGTGAGCTCTAGGGTCCCATTTCCAGGAGCTATAGTTCTGGAACCATCATGGGTCAGACACTAATTCACCAACCAGTGCAAAGTAAATGGGTGGGAGGAGCAAGGTTGTAATGTGGCTATTCTCCTGCATCCTCACACAGCCCTAATGGAAGGCAGGCAGTTCCATGGATAGCTGTTCTACTGTGGATTCTATTCCCAGCCTAGAGAAATGAGGGTAGCTGGAGGAGGCAGAATATAGCTGAGAGAGGGACTTCTCAGCCCTGCCCAAGCCCTCTATCTAGCACACTGGGACTGGGGCAGGGAGGATGTGTGATCTTCCACTCCTGTGCCAGGGTTGAGAGTTCAGAAGTAGTCAACTCACTGTCCCTGAGCTCTGATGCTGGTATGGGATCGCTCTCTCCTTGCTTGTCTTCCTGGGTTCTTAATATCAAACTCCTGTTCATATAAACTTGGTTTTGGTCCCCTTAGAACCACCAGAGTAGTTGCTACAAAGGTGTCTTTTTTTTCAGGGCTTGATTAAAGGGGACTCATTTTAGGAATGGTTAGTAGCAGTCTTTGGATCTGTGATCATGAGAATACTTCAAGTTCTCTAAAGGGAGTTTAGACTACAGCAGGTCGGACACCAGAAAACACTTTCTGACACTGAAGTTATTAGATGCTGTGCAGAATCTTGCCTTTCTCTTGGGACCACATGGCATCACAACATGTCCTTGTACCCTCAGAGCTGTAAATGTCTTTCTATCATCATGAATTGGGGCCAGGGAAGAGGGGCCATGCATAGGACTGCCTACTCTCTACCATATGTTGCCTGGTGGGTGCTGGCCATTTATGTGCAGACTGCAGGAAAGTAGTCATGTTAAAAACATCCCTCTAACAAATCTGATCCAAGCTGGTTCCAGTATTGTACAGTCCCATGGCCACAGTAGAATGTTCCAGAGTGGACACAGCATGGAACTGCTGTTCATCCAAAGATTCCTGCCAGGCATTTTGTCACTGAAATTGGGTTCCTGGATAGTCCGAGAGTTTTGGTGACCATGTTTCACAGATTATAGATGAGAAGAGCAGAGGAGAAAGTCTTTAACATACACACCAGGGTTCGGTGAGAAAATAAGAAAGAGGGAGAGGGGGAGGAACAGAGGGAGGGAGGGAAGGAGGGAGAGAGGATGAAAACTGCATCTAAATCAGAATAGTCAGTGCTGTGGCTCCCAAGTCTCTGACACTGGACAAGTTCCAGCTTCTAGCTGTTTTAACCCTTGCTTTGACTCTCGCCTTTAGGTTGTTCTAACCCTTGGTTTAACTCTCACCTCAGTGTTCTGAGAGGCTTTTCTGCTTCTAGAATAAGTGCCCTTGAACCCTTTCTCCTTCAACCAAAGGTCCAAGAAGTCACAATGACATGAGATCAAAAGGTAAGGCTGGTTAAGAAAGAAAACAGTGACAGCAAGACCCCCCCTACCCTCCAGAGTCTCCCTTCCATTATGAACCAGGAACGGTCAGCGCCATCACCAGCTCTGTCTCTGACGCACAGTGCATCTGAACGTGCTCTGTCTGCCCTGGACTCTGCAGAGCTCCTTTGCCTCCTTCAGCCTCTTGTAAGAAGACGTCCTCATCTGTGACGCTGTCATCCATGATCAGGGCATGTGCATTTTTTTCCTGTAGCCTGTGCTCAGTCCTCTTAGAACACTCACCTGTCACCCTTGCATCCTCCACTCCAGACATACTTCAAGGACAGATCTGAGGTCTCTGCAAGGATCATAGACTTTCAGCCAGAGCAGGGAAGTGGATCCTGAAATTGCCCTTATGGCCACTGGTTGCCGGAGGACAGGTTGGTGATAAGGTGACAGACAAAAGGATACGTTGACCATAGGTTGAATATAACATAGACAGCATCTTTCCCCTTTAACTTTTGCCCTGCTTTCCAACACGTGCAGCCCCACCCCAGCTCCTCCTCCCCCTTTCTTCTGCAGCCCATACCCTGTCTCAGGTCTTTGGCACTAGCTCCCACTTTAGCATCTCGTGAACTGTTGCATTCAGAGCCCCCCTCCCAGAGCTTATGGCCAAGAAGACCCTTTAACTCTGAGGCAAACGAGAACAAGGAAAAAGAATTAGAGAGGGAGAGGAGAGAGAGGCACGAGAAAAAGCAATATCCAGTTTCAGCATTTTGTTTCTGGCCACAGGTTCGGTTTGCGTGTTCCGTACGTGTCTGCTTCCTTGTGGGAGTTTCATAAATTGATGATGATAACAGCGTATTTCTCTTAAGTCCTTAGACGTTCCGTCTTTATTGCTTTCTGAAGTCTGCTTGGGGCACAGATGAAATGAGGCTGCCGAGACTCTGCTCTGTCTGCTCTGCGAGCTTCCTTGCAGAATTCGCACTCACCAGGCACCGTATGTTCTGAGGTAGTAGGTCATGCTGCCGGAAGTGCCCGAGGCTTTACTGCAAGGTTCAGGACGGATGGTTCCAGGGAGACAGAACAGGCGCACCTTAATATCGGATACAGAGGAGGGAACCTGACTAAAGTTTATTTCGGGGAGAAGCATTCACAGCTTCAGAAAATCTCCACCTGCATTTAGAATTGTCTTCCAAAATTATACAAAATCCATTTCCTTCCCAACCCTACAGTTAAGGGTAAGTAACACAAGTAGCAGGGTTTTGAATGTAACAGTCATAACTTGCACCTGATCTGTTTAATTACCGTAACTCAATGGATCCCACCATCCCCACCCGTTAGCTGAGAAGCGGTACCAACAGAAGTGTGCTGATGGACGCTCACTTTCTGAGCTAACGCGTGTTGGATTTTAACGTTGATTTCATGAAGTAGAAAGGCGTGTATTTTGGAGTTCTCATCAGAAAACAATGAATTCTGCAGTGTGTCATTACCTGCCTACCAAGGACAGGCACTGAACTCCATCCATGCTGGGTGAAAAGCCTTTGCTATTAAAAGGAACCAGCTCTTTTCAGGCCGAGTCTAACACCAGGAGGCAAATGAAAATAATCTCAGACAAGTGGGTTTTCAGTTCATCTCACCGGCCTCAACCCACCAAATTGCTACCCTTCTCCTCACTCATATCCTCACATACTCCTCTCTGCCTGGAGAGTGACTTGAGGTATACTGCTTTTGCACAAAGGAGCAGATAGTCTGATTCTTTTTAGTATGAACAGTCTAGACTCCCACAGGGTGTGCCAATCACAGCAAAGCTTTGCCTGTGATGCAAGCCCCACAACGTTGGCCTTTCAGCTGTCACAGCGTCAGGTCCCAAGGAGCCTGAACTGGGGCCATGCCTGTCGCTTGTTGAGTAGCTCAAAATACTGCCCTGGTTCAGAGGCTCATATGCGCTGTTTTCATTTACAGTGAATGCAAGGGGGCTGTTAGGACAAGACTCTGCGTGCATGGCTCGGTGTGTGCAAGTCAGATCATGCATGCAAAAGATCCCCCTCCAAAGATACTGGAGACACCAAGCTTGCATAAGCCGTTATGAATCCCCTAAAAGGCAGGCATTTCAGCCGGCACAAGCGGCACAAGCTGGGCTTGAAATAGGGAATGAACCGGAGATTTACTGATTTTATTATCAGAATGAACGCTCAGAGACAGGGGACTGTTTGCTACCACTGTTAATACCTTATTTTGAAATCCCAGTCTCAGTGTGCGCCATCTAGTGGCAGGAGAGCGAATGTGCAAGTCCCTTAAGTCTCAGTAAATGAAGATTGAGGAGGCTGGCCTTGAGTTCCAGGTAGCAAGTGTGCAAGGGTCGATTGATGCTCCCTTGCCAGGCCATGGCCATGATCTCAGGCCCTACCTCAGCCTGAACTGGCAGTGTTCCTGTGCAGGTCTGGCACACTGACTTTAAGAATAACAGATACAACCTGGGTAGTGATTTGATAGTTATATTCAGAATGGATTGCCCCTCCTCCCATCCCCACTTCCTTTTTGGCTTCGATTAGTAAACACCAGAGGGTAGAGGAGAGAGGAGGGTGCCTAGGAGGCAAGCATCTTGACTCTTTGCTGTTCTTGTCTCCTCAGACTGGAGCTCCTTGGAGAGGGCCACCCCAGTGGTTTCTCCCAGGACTCAGCTTGGTTTCAGGCTATCATGTGTAGCTCTCCAGGACAGGGCCACCCTACTGGTCTCTCCCAGGCCCCAACCCCACATAGGCTTAGCTGTGGGCTATCACTCTTCCTCTCTTCCCTGCCTGGAACCTTTGAAAAACTTGAAACTTTCTGAGGGATAAAAAGTGTTCTATGTTAGTGGTAATGAGTTCCTCTCAGTTGCCTGGTTTTGGTAGTGAGGTGACTACTGGTAGCTACCTGGACAGATTACAATAATGCAGGGATGGAAACTTCAGCCTCATCATCCCATGATCCAGTAGGCTGTACTTACCTGTCAGGTGACATCTAGGAAAGGCTATAGCAAGCAAGTTTTCTGGAGATTGCCCACTGTTTTGCATGGCTGCAATGGGTGAGCTCTGCGAATGTAGGATCCTTAGAGACTTTGTCCCAGGATTGCTGCTTGTTGCTGATGTGCCTTTCCTGTCATTATTACATAACCTAATGATTCCTGGGTATCAGCCCACCATACTGAGCATAGTCAACATGAAGATGAACTTTCATGAATTAATGCATTTTAGATGAATTAAGGACTTTATAACATTCCTGATTTGATTAAAATAATTTTAAGAAAAAGTTTAAGGAGATGACTTTAGTCATTTTTCCAAAGACTTAATAAAAGTTGGCATCAAGAATAGAATGTGCCTCACACAGAATTGTTAGTAAAGGGTGCATAATAAGGAATACAATGAGCTTTCACAGTTACACTAAAAAGAGAAATAGTTTTGGGACAGATTTGTGATCAAGGAAAAACATCCATTCTAGGTCGGGTCCAAGGATGAAGACACAGGTGTGCACTATGGTAAAGCAAGGCCATGTGAAACTGTTGCTTTGAATTTATAATGAGCTTATAGAATGAAACATTGCTTTGAACTTAATATCAACATCCTTCTGTAACTTCCCTTTTGTGTAACATTTTATCTATGAAGTAAGTTTATAAAGAACTTTTGTCTAAGAATGTATAAGAAAGCTGAAAAGTAATAAAATGTGATATTTGGGACTCAGCCCCATCCACCAAATGTACATATGACTGACTGTACATAATACATGTGTATGTATATGTGTATGAACATTTATGAAATTGTTGAGACAGGTGATGGGCTTGACCAGTGTGTGTGTGTGTGTGTGTGTGTGTGTGTGTGTGTGTGTGTGTGTGTGTGTCTGTGTGTGTGTCTGTGTGTGTGTCTATGTGTGCTTGAATTCTCCTTTTTCTTCTTCTTTTCTCTGTGGCTCACAAAGAGTGACAGAGAGAAATTAAACCTTCTTTCTAATCCCCTTGCTGCTTGAGTCAAATTACCAGAAGTAAGCAGCTTTTAGGCACAGAATAGAAAGAAAGAGTTAAATTTCCAGAGGCCATCAGCTTCTGACCCCCAGAACAGTAAGAGAGAGTTACAAGGTCAGAGATCATCAGCCTTTGGCCTTCATCCAATGCTGTGTCCCACTTCAGTACCTGTACATAAGGGCTGGGGCTGGCCCCTGGCACTTAACCACATCTCCATGGAAACCTCAGACATGGGTCAGTGTGTCCAGGCACTGAACTGATGTCCACTTGATAGGTGGGTGGCTCAGCTGGGCTCTGTGGTGTCTGGAATACACTGTAGGGTTCTTCTCATTGCATCCTTCACACTGCCCTTTGTTATAGAGTGCTTTGTAAAGACAAACTTTATAGCTACTCTACCAAGCTGGTGAAATCAGGGAGTGGTTATAAGCATCTCCTCCTTTGTATCTGATTAGTCAGAGGTATAGGCGTCCCATGGAGCTGCTTGTGGCATCCCAAGTGGGAAGGATACAGAGCCACAGGGCAGCTCTTAAGTGGGGTTCAGTCCCTAACACTGGCATGTACACTAACGCTTTGGAATTGATCTCTAGGTTGCAATGGGTTGAATGATACCCAGCCAGTGTCCCAACACTTAAAGAACTAATTGGCTTGAGGAAAAAAAAAACAAAAACAAAGAAAAAACAAATGAGCAAAACAAAAGCAACAAAAAACCTTGTTGATTTATATCAAATATGTGAGCAAAAGGAACTCACCATTGAAAACAACCTAAAATGCAGGTACAATTTTGTTTAAATATTTAAAATCCTAAACTGTCCAGACAAAGCACAGCTCTTGCTCCAACAGGAGTAAGAGACAGTTTATTCTGAACCACACACACTAATTGTGACGATGCACCAAGAATGCAGGTCCTGATGTCTGAATGGCTTGCTTTGTGATGGAAGAGATTGCATGAACTCTTTATAGTCACATAATCAGAAGAAGCCAGAAGTCAGTAGGTTTACAAGCTCCGTGGTGAGGGTGGCAGGCAGGCTGATGACAGCAGAGCAGTCTCTTGTCTAGGCCCCTTGTTGTTTCTAGGCGTGGCAGAAGGTAGAGTTCTGCTAAGTTATACATTCCAAGTGTCCACCTAGTCATCAAAATGATGGTCAGATACAGAGGCTGGTAGTGGCTGTGAAGGAGACTGAGGAGAGCCCAGGGTGACTCCATCTCTCCAGTGTCCCAGAGCTTTGACAGTAGACAGTATGTTTGCAGATGCAGCTGCTTCGAGGAACTTCAGCTCACAAACTTAGCAATTCCAGCTGTGTACTAGCCAATCTGAAGTCCCTGGTAAGAACTAGCATTTACTACTTCCAGGTAGAGCTCAAATTCTCATATGACTCTGTCAGATCACAGTGATTATTGTGATCATTTTACCCTTGGGCAAATGGAGTATCTGGGTGGGGCAGGGCTGAGAAGATAGTGATGTAGACAATACAGCCCCCTCTACAACTCCCTCTCCCCCATCTGTCCTCTTTCTCTGTACCCCCTTTGCTTTCCCCCCTCTGCCCTCCCCATCTGTCTTACAATCTAAGCTCTCTATCCTCCCTCTCTGTTCTCCCTCTCTGTCCTCCCCCTCTGTTCCTTCCTTGTCCCTTCTATTCCACTGCTCTGTCTTCCCCCTTTGTTGTCTCCTCTCTGTCCTACTCCTTCTATCCTCCTCTGTCTTCCCTCTGTCCTCTCCCTCTGTGCTCCCTCTCTGTCCTCCCCCTCTCTCAATTCCCTGTTTCACCCCTCTGCTTCCCTGCTCTGTCCTCCCCCTTTGTTGTCTTCCCTCTGTCCTCCTCCTTCTGTCTTCCATGTCCCTTCTCTTTTCCTCTGTGTTCCCACCCAATCCCAGCTGTCTCTTCTCCATCTACTCATGGGCTTTGTCTCTCATTAATCATTGAAGATTGGCACTTTAGAGAACTTAAAACTACTTCACTCAATTGCTCAGTTGTAGAGAGAAGGCTTTTACTGGCCCCTTTCATTGGTTGTATTAAAATCATAAAAGAAAAAAACAAAGCAAAATCAAAACTGAAACCAAAACAAGTCACTCACACACATACAGATACATACACAACATTCAATCTCTCTCTCTCTCTCTCTCTCTCTCTCTCTCTCTCTCTCTCTCTCTCTCTCTCATACCCTCAATCATACACCTTACTCAGTTAAATAGATACGTGCACGTGCACATGCACATACAGTATGGAGACTCTGCTTCTGCTTCCTGGTAAGGGAACATGGCTGGCATTGTCTGGAGCCTTGAGTGAGGAAGAAACAACCATCACAGATTTATCACTGTTATTCACAGTCCATCAGGTCTTCTTCTGAGGGATTACAGAACACAGACAACCATGTTTTGTAGACTATCAAGGCAAGATGCTCCTGTATAGGCCTTGTTTTTCCCTTGCATGTAGCCTATACTTGCTGGGCCAAAGCTCAGCAAAACTCCAGTGATTTTAAGCTCCATATTAAATTGATGATGAGTAAGACAAAAGTGGTACAGGCTGTGGCCATAGATGGCTGTGCAGTCCAGTGCTTGCTAATCCCACAGGACGCTGCCCTGCAGCTGCTTCTGGAATCCTGGAATATTTGAGAAATGCCCGTGGCTGTGGGAATCTTCTTGTATGAGCCACTTTCTCAGGGTGTTTGTTCTCTACAGAATTCATGGGCAGGGGTGGGGGGGCCTTGGAGCTGAGGGTACCCCACCCACAGAACAAGCTCCCAGCACACCTCCCTATGTCTGGGAGCAGCACTCTCTCTCTCTCTCTCTGCTGGGTCTCTGCCCTTCAGGAGGTGAACTTGTGGTACCTGTGGGCAGCTTGCTTCCTTGCTCCGCATTAGAGTGAAAACATTTATCTGGCCAAATGAAGCCACTCTATACTATTCAAAAAGCAAATGTCCTTTAGCTATTCTTGTCTGATGTTTGTCTTCCTGTGTATTCTCTCTTATCTGGGGACTTTGTGGATTTTCTAAAAAAATCAATATAAGAGGCTAAAAGGAAGTTAGCAAGAGCTACCTATAAAAGCTACATTGAAAAGGGAGAGAGAGGGAGGGAGGGAAAGGAGAAGCCATCCACTTCAGTGAACATCTGTGTGCCTAGCCATGTGTTAGGTGTTACAGCAATACAGGAAAGTAAAGGCCATGCAAACCCTGTGTCCCTTGTACATGTTTCAGTATGGAAGGCAACAAAGTGGCTAAAAGCTTGGATGGTTAATCAGAGGACATGGCTTAAGTGTTAGCTCTTCGCGCGTGCGCGCAAACACACACACACACACACACACACACACACACACACACACACACACACACACACACACCCAAGACACACAACTCATAATAGAAGTAACGTCCACCCTCTGGCCCCCAGCTTTTTCTTTCTTCTTCAACAAAGTAAGGTGAAGCTGCAGGCACTCTCTAGAATAACCACCGTGACAAACCCAAAACAGCTAAATGGTTGTGCATAGGGGAACAAACAGTGCATAGAATAAACTAAAAAGAAATGTCTTGTTCCCCACATGGCTACAGAATTCCTACCATTGAGTAATAGAGTCATAATTTATCTGAGTAGCTCAACTCCATATAAAACTGCTGAGGATATGAATTTGGAATTCACATACAGAAAGAAAGAAATGTAAATGTGTCCCTCGCACATAGGAAAAGACAAGCAACAATAAGATAAACACAAATTAATACTAAACTGGCGTTTGTTTATATATAGTTTTGGGGTCCACTGGGCTGGTAGGATGTTGGGAACATTTTATAGTCATGTTAAGCAAGTTGGCAGAAGGCTAGAAAAGCCAAAGGCATAGGTGGTGGGTCCCAACCCTGCAGCTATAAAGACTTATTCTTGGCCAGAGAGATGTCTCACAGGTGAACAGTACTGACTGCTCTTCCAGAGGTCTTGAGTTCAATTCCCAGCAACCACATGGTGGCTCACAACACTCTGTAATGGGATCCTATGCCCCCTTCTGGTGTGTCTGGAGACAGCTACAGCATACTTGCATAAATAAAATAGTTTTTTAAAAGACTTATTCTACAGTTGTGTTCACAGGTGCAGTCTGTCCACACAAGACTGGGGATAACCTGGGTTCTCTTGAGCAGAATCTTCTTAAGTAAATGAGGAGAGAAGAGTCCCTGTCCCCAGGTCACCACAAATCTCAGAACTCTCACTGTGACATGTTAAGTCAAAATATCACAGGCTATATAAGTACATGCTTACAGGGGTATACAAAGTGTGTACCTGTATATAGTTGATTCTTGGTTTCCACAGGTTTCACATATGCCATTCTGCTAACCAAAGATAGGTTTTTGAAAACCCAAACTTGCCCAGGTTTACAATACCACTCATGAGTTCTCTTCAGTTAGTGAGCTGTAAGTCCAATTATATTACTGTTTGGTGCCCTGGAGGTATGGGTGCCTCTGCTGACACCTGTGGGGTTATCTTCCCATTCTGCTTAGTCTAGTGGTTCTCAGCACCACAGATGGGTGGGAGTATTGATTGCTTTTCTCCCTTGGTTGCTTGTATACCACCTTCTGGTACTGCGAAGCCACTTCTCAGGGAGGGAGCTAAATTCTATATCCTATGAGCATGGCATCCTCAGCAGTAGGAACTTCAACTTCTAGGGACAGCCAAGGGTAGCAGCAATACCCTGCATTGTTTTGGGAATCTTTTGCATTCCTCTGACCAAAAACTTATGCTTGGCACTGTTTTGTTTGTTAGATACTCTACAAATCTTGAGGGAAACATTATCATATACCAAGAAGCACATCTTTTATATATATATATATATATATATATATATATATATATATATATGCATTCACATATACTTAATATATTGTATGTAATGTAATTTTAGGTCAGCAAAGTAATGTGGTTTCCTATGTTTTTTCAAACAGTCTTAAAACCAATCCCTCCTCATTTTTGGTCCCTTAGTATTGTCCTCTCTTCTTTCACAGTAGTTAATCCTTCATCTCATTTCTAGCCTTTCTCCCTTCCTGATACCTGTATCCTGTTAGTCCCTTCTTTAGAGCTCCCATGCCCATGATTGACCACATATGGAACACAGTCCTGAGTTCACATGAAAGAAGTGCATTAACCCTGCTGCAGTGCCCAGGATATCATGGCCCCTTTGGTCACTCATCACGGGTACTGTTGGCCTCACCTCTCATTTGCATACCATGTAATTAGGCCTGTAACGGCTTTATCTGTACTGGGCATTTATTTACAGGACCATTCTTCTGTCATTACTTCCTGGACTCTATGATATAAGAGAGGTGGAGCTGTTTTATTGGCTGTAGTATTGTGTTATCTTGAGATGAGTTAAAGTTTACTTGCATGTGCAGAGTTTACATGGTATATTAAGAGGCTCTGGGCAAATGCCAGGGTATCTCATGGAGGGAGCCTGTGCACATGTAGATTCCACTAGGCAACTGCATATGCTTTGCTATATATGTTAGTTCTTGTGTAAAAATAAGAAAATATATTTCTTGATTCCCTTTACATAGAATGTCTGAAATACACTGTGCAAACTGGTAACATTTCTTGTCTCCAAGGAGAGATGTGGGTTAGCAGACAGGGTTAGGGAAAGCCACTTTTGTTGTGACTTATGGGATACTTGTATAGTCTTGGAGAATAATGGGGACTTTCTTAGGGAGCTAAGGTTCCAGAAACTCAATGGCCACTAAAGCTCTTTAGAGCCAGGGTCTGATCACAGGGCTGAGTTTGAATTTAAGAGAGAAATGTATTGTTGATTATAAGTAGAAGTTCAAAGGGGGGGGCAGGGAGAAAGGAGAAGGGCTAAACCTGAGGGAGCATGTTTCCAGAAAATGGGATAATATCCAGGGCTTTTTAAAGGACTTATAGCAGACTCTGGGGTGAGGGGTATGTGTGTGTAGAGGGGTGAGCTGGTCCCCTTCACCAAGCCAAGTGTCCAGGTGCCACCTCTTAGTTTCAGTCACATGCTTATGCAGCCTTTAGCAGGAGATGCTCATTTAAGAGGTAACAAAGAAAAGGGAACCAGAGCTCTCTTCTGCATTCCCATTCCTGCCTCCAGCAAGTACTTTTTTACAACTGCTACTCTGGGGTTCTTCCCCTGCCTGGCCAGTTTGCTGATGTTCTCATCAACTATGTACATAAGCTTTTAAGACTTTGTAAATCAAAGTTTCTGAAGTCAAATGACTCAATTTCAAACACACAGCATTATTTCCTTTTGGAAAGATGTTCATATACTCCGTATTAGATGCTTACTAAACCTGAGCAGGAATTATGAAATGCTGCTCCTTCCAGATACCATCTAGTGCTGCATGACAGACAATCTATACTGTGTATAGCACCTCACTGCTGGCCCTCTTCAAAGTGATTTACTTACACTATTTTTCAATTTTGTAGAAACCCTCAAAACATAGATAATTATTATCATCCACACCAAAGAGAGCAGAAAACAGGGCCACCAAAGTAGCTGACCTGGTCTATGAGCCAGGTGCTGCCTCTCGTGTCTGTGCTCCTAGTGCAGTTACGTAGTCTCTTTGACTCGGTGATGAAGTCTCCAGTCCTTTATTTAAAATCCACTAAGAATATCAGCATCAAAGCATAACATTAGACCAAGTTTGGGGTCCCTCTGACTATGAGACCCTAAGTGGCTTTATTAACCATCATAATCTACACTCCAGCCTCTTGCCCTGAACAGGTTTGCCTCCTTTGCTCTCCTTAAATGGAGGTTTAGATGTGTCTTGGCTTCTGATGTATGCTAGGTAGCCAGTTGACAAAATGGAAGATAGACACTATCACAGGGAGGCAAAAACAGTTAGTGGCCATTGCTGCTAGACATGTTGGTTCTAGTTAGGTTTGAGTATGAGGTTTCTTTCCTGTATGAGTGTTTTTTTTTAAAAAAAACTCTATTTATTTATATGTATATGAGTACACTGTCCTTGTCTTCAGACACACCAGAAGAGGACATCAGATTCCATTACAGATGGTTGTGAGCCACCATGTGGTTGCTGGGAATTGAACTCAGGACCTCAAAGACAGCAGTCAGTTCTCTTAACCACTAAGCCATCCCTCCAGCCCATAAGTGGCTACTTGATGTCCTGCAATAATATGGCTCTGTAGTTCACCAGCCTCTAGCCACCATGAAATTTGCCTCCTTATTCCCTATCCTTGAGACTGAAGTTCCCAGGGGGTCAGGGGAATATCATGCTTATGGTTAAGGATTCTCCAAGGCTTTTTAGCCAGGTAGAACTTCAGGAGTGCGAGAAGCTAGGAGGCTACAGATCTTGAGCTATCTTTACTTCTCTCATTAGCCATTCATTCCCACTACTGTGACTGACCTAATGTCCTTGGGATATCAGGTAAAGCCTTTAAAACATATTAACTCAGCGGAATACTTTCTTATGCCATTGCAGATGCTAAGGATGTCATTAGATAGGATCCCACTTTGTTGTAACCTACCTACCTGATTTTCCTGCCAATTCATTTGTAAATGCCTTGATTTGTGGCTTTCCTTTGTTCTGTGACTATGCAAAGTTCATGTAACATCTTATACAGTAGAACATGTCATTTGGGTAGGACCACCCAGATCTCAGATCAGGGTCACTTATATTTGTCTTAGAATAATCTATCTTTTATTCCCATGGAGACAAGAGGCACATTTGGTGTTAATGATTTTTGTAGTCTACCTCAAACTTATGAGTGCTGTACTTGAGGTTCTCACTGTCTGAACTCCAACAATAGAAAAACAAAACCCCAGTTCTCATGGAGCAGATTCCCAGTTAGAGAAGGTGGTGGGTACTGTGTAAATAAATAGGATGGCAATGTATAACAGGCAGAAAATACTAATGGGACTCTACAGAGAGGCAGGAATTCCAGAGAGCTTCGACAACGAAGATGCCTGTATCCTGGGTTTTTCTAAGCTATTCGACTGTGGAATCTTTAAAACTAATTCAACATTTTCCATTGAATACTCTTGCTATCCTGCAGGCTAAAGCCCAAGACACTTACTGTGGAAATGGAACTGAATGAATTCCTTACATGAACAGAATTTTAAGGGCAAAAGTGCAGGCTCTGGCAGCCCTAACAAGCTCAGTTCAGCCACTGGTCCCAATATACTAATTAAAGAGATGAGAGATCAAATCTATATGGGAAGAAGGACAAATACGGTTTTCATCCTTGGATCTTGACATGTTTAGGTTTAAGTGGAGAAAGAAAAGGATAGTAGATAAGATGGCTATATCATTAAGAAGTCCTAGTGATGTGGTTCACCCCATCAATTCTCAAAGTCCCTCAGGGTGGTTCCAAGAAGCTCTTATTGCTTTGCTTGAGGGGACAAGGTAATTCTCAAGAGATGATTCCTTCTATTGTGGGATATAGCCTCTTCCTCATGGATAACTTTCCTTTTCTATGATGTTCATGCCTGTGCTGTTCTGATGTTCCTGGTGTCCATGATGGTTTAAGAGTGAAAATTAAGGGCAATGATGTATCACTGTGCCTTCAACCAAAGTAAGACAGACACACAGACACACACAGTGAAGAAGGGAGCAATGCCAGTCTTTATCCTTCTTTGAGTTGTCTTGTAGCTTAGTGAAGGTTCAGTGTTTTATACAGCCAAAACATCCTCTCTGTGAGTTTCATTTCTGAACTGCAGTTCCTCAGCGAAAAGCTAAACTTGTAATAATGATTCTACAAGGTTGATTGACTGATTAGGGCTCTGTCACTAGAGAATTAGAATGCTACAGGTCCAGCACTAAATTACTTTGGGCTAACTTTAGCACTCCTAATAGCTATTCATTGTCTATCTCTGACCTAACATCCTTGTGACCGATAGATGATTTCTTTTGGAACATGTAAGCAAGCTCCAAAGTGTCCACAAATCCAAAGGCAGAGAATACCATCAACAAAATATTTGTACCCTGTAACAGAGTTCTCTACTTTGATGTAATTTGATCATGTGATGTTCCCATCAATATATCTGAAAAATTCTTTGATTAATGACTGTTCTGTTACTATAAAACCTCATGAAACTGTTTTCATGTTGGAACATGGTACTTGCAATAACCTGAATCCATGTTTCTGGGCCATAGGCACTCTTATATAGCTCCAAACTATCTCTTGTTTCCTTGAAATGAAAGCCATGTAGACGAATGAGCTGTCATCCAGAGAGGGGATGGGTGAGGTCATGGTTTGTGTCATTTAGGCTGCTGGTGAGTGCCAAGATCAGCTCTCATGTTCCTTAGTCTCCTCCACTATAGCTTCTTATGTGCCACAAGTAACCCAAATATTGCTAGCCTGCCCCACACATTTCAGCTGTCAGAGAGAAGTTGGTAATGTTTGGCTCTGCTTAGATGGTCCATGTTTTATTGCTCATGGTTCAATCACTGAAAGACATTCTTTCCTCATCTAGCGTTTTAGCTTCTTTTCCTGTTGCTGTCATTAAATAACCTTGACAAAATCAAGAGGCAGAAAGGGTGTATTCTTTCTCATAGTTTGAGGCCAACAAAGATGGAGAAGGGATGGCTTTGGGGAAAGGGGATGAGAGTAGAAGGCGGCTGGTCATATTACACAGTCAGTTGGGAATCAAAGAAGGCACAGTGAATAGGGAATCTCAAGGCCTACAGCTCTGGTTCTACTTCCTTCAGTAAGGATCAACCCTTGAAAGGATCTACAACATTCCAGAAACAGCAGGCCAGCTAGAGACTGAGTGCTCAAATGCATGAGCCTATGGGGATGTTTCACATCCAAACCACAATATCTGGAAGAGCCTTTGCTTTTAAAACCTTCTTCCCTCCTAGATCCTGTTTTCTATTCTAGTCACATGTGTTTTCTGAATGTGGGTCAGTGTTCCACTTGATGCCCTCTGAAGAACTGAAGGATTTGCTTCTAAAATAATAGGTTCCATTAAGCAAGGGAAAAAACCAATCTCTGCATTGGATACAACCAATCTTACTTTGTTTTGCTGTCTTGGGGTAGAGAGCAGAAACTTGGATGAGCAACTGCAGAATGCTTAATTCATTCACTTAAAACACATGGGAACTGTGCCATAGGCCCTTTGGGTTGTTAAGAGAAAGTGTTGTTCAAAGCATTAAGTTTTGTTTTAGGGAGAAGCCTTCAGGACAGACTCTGCACATTCCTTTGCCCCTAGTTATAAAGGTGGACTTCAGGCTCTTATTTCATGGGTCAACTCTTCTACTGATGCAGAATTTCTCTTGACTTTGTTTGTGGGCGTCTCTGTTTGCATTGACCTGCAAACAGCTCAACCTGCTGTTTTGGATTCACTGAACTCCGTGTCAAAGTGCTGATGCAGCTGAAGAATTGTAGAAATTAATTTTTTAAGTGGTAGTGAAAGGGATAAGACCCTAATCCTGAATCCGTGCTTGGTAGGCTAAAACTGATCAATTTCCCAGGCCCTAATTAAAACAAGTCACCAAACACAACAGCAGCAGAAAATCCAGGGCCGTTCCTAGTGATGAATGCAACCAGCCTGCAAATTTCTCCTTGCTGGGAACAGAGATTTCCTGTGTAAGAGCAGCTTAACATAAAGCTTCCTGGCAATTTATTTTTGGTAATATGCGTGCACCCGCCACTCTCCTCCCCGAGCATTGGCCCCACTGAAATCAAGCAGTAAATCCACGGAAGGAGCTTCCTTTTGCACATGTGTGTCTTTGAACACAGTGATCACTGGCTATTGAAGGGGTAAACAAATATGGCAGGATATTGACTCTTACATCATTTGAGTTGTGAAAATCTGCAGTGAGCCATCTGCTTTTAAATTTCATCCTGGCCTTCTGTCAATTAGCACTATAATTTCAGATGCAATGTAGGTTAACTTCTGATTGATCTTCAATTACCACTGGTTCTTATCCATTTGCTTTATTTTTTAATTCATTTTCTCTCCCAGATACACAGGGAAGTTGTACAATGACCTTCCTGTGTTTGAAATGCTGATTGCTCTTGAGCATGAAAGAATCTGCATTCTTTCCTAAGCCCTTCATCCCTGACTCTCTCAGAACCCAGGTACTACACAGTTGGTAGAACAATATATGCCGAACATTAGAAAAACTGCAGAGACTCATCAAATGTGAATATGATCTTTCCCCCTTTCCTTCTTTATGTAAAACTTAGAGTTAGGAATTTCACCAAATCATGAAATTACTCCAATACCCTACACATGGTTGTAGTAAGATTTTGAAGGATTCTGGAAAGTGTGCAAAATCACAGCTCCTTAGGACGCTATCTCTTAGGTCTCAAAAGTCTTCTGCCCATGATTTCCTGGGAGACAAGCCATGAAAACCTCCTACCAAGTGACCCCTAGCTTTTCCTCAGTATCACCATGAGGCAAAAGAGAAAAAAAAATCTCCCTGACCTGCAGATGTACTGATGTACTTCCTGTGATGTTTTAGCGGCTGATTCATGTTTACTGGCTGGTATGGTTAAGTTACTTCTCAGGCAATCTGGAATGAGGTACTCTGATACTTTCTATATGACTTATGGCAGCTTACTATTGTGAGAAATCATTCACTTTTGCTTAATAAATTCTATTCGTGGGCTTTGGATGTAGCTTCTTTGGAAGAGTTCTTTCCTATAGTACAAGAGGCCCTGGGTGCCATCACCAGCACTGGATAAACCAGAGATGGTGGTAATGTCTGACATTTTAGCACTTGGGAGATAGAAACATGAGGATCAGAAGTTTAAAGTCATCCTTAGTTCAGAGTGAGTTCAAAACAAGCTTGAGACACATGAGTTCTTATCATAAATAATAATGGTTACTTACAAAGATGTGTTATGTTCTTGTTTCATTCATGATGTTGTGATAAAACAACTTGACCAATACACTACTTACAGAAGAAAGGGCTTACTTGGCTTACAATTTCAGGTAACAGTCCATCATTGAGGGGAATTCAAGGTAGGGACTCAGATAGCTAGTGACAGCATACACAGCTAAGAGCAGAGACAACTTAATGCACATTTGCTGGCTGCTTGTTTTCATTTAGCATCCTCCTGTCCTGTAATTCAGAACCCCATGCCTAGGGAATGGTGGTGCCTATAATGGGCTAAGTCTTCCTATATCAATTTATAGTCAAGATGGTGTCTTATAGACAGAACACCCTTATGTAGACAACTCCCCATTTAGTTGGTGATCCTAAAGTTAGTTTTACAATGGCTATTCTTATAGAAATTGGATTGGCTTTGAAATCATGCGATATGTGATCAGCTTACTGGAAGCTCCTTGCATCATTAAGTAAGGAATAGATGTTATGGATAAAGTGACGATTCTTTCTTATTTTCTTCCTTTGTCATATGCTTCACTGGTTCTTTTATTTATATGCTGTGTTAAAAACTCACCAAAAGTCATTGTACTAGCAAGGGTAACTAAGGGATCTGCAGTTGCCAGGGTTTAATACAGTCCATAGACCAATGAGAACATTTCCCCATATTATAGTTCCATAGTTTTGAGGGTCTTAAAGCATTGGCAGTGTGTGTGTATGGGGGGAACAGAAAGGACTGTGAGGGAATCTTGTGGATGTAAATGACAATGCTCAGGTCCCTTCACCAAGATCAGAACTCAGTCACAGCTCACACCTAATAGCAAAGCTATTGGAAAATGCAGGCCACCATCAATTCAGGAAGAAGACTCTGGTCTTGAGCCCCGAGCAGTTCCTAATACAGACCTGTTTGTGTTTATTTTGCCCTGTAACAGGGAGCAGTGACACAAATTAGTTTCTGCAATTTCTGTTCAATGTGTGCTTGAAATTTGCTGGATAATAAATAAGTGATATTAAGGTGTTATTAAGAGTCCAGGACCTCAGGGTATAAACATTGATGTACACAGGTACAAAGGACTCTACAATGTGATAGACTCCTGTCTCCATCAGGATGGTAAAATTAGGAAAATCACCTTGAGAGCTGGGCCTGTTTTCTGCATCCTTCAGAACAGCACCAGATCTTGCTGTCACTAGGGGGTACAACTGGTACTATTCAAGGCTCTGCCCATAGGTGGGCCAATGACAGAATGAGGGGTGCCAAAGATACCCTAGAGGTTTCATAGGGCTCTCTGTATCTAAAACTAGTTTTCCTGTGAATGATGAATAGCATTTTAAAACCAGTAAGAGTAAGTATTATTTTATATATAATAAACAATGTTATTTTAAAAATAATAACAATAAAGCAAAGCCTCAAAAATTTGTCACAGGCCAGAAGAGCCTTTCAACTTCAAACAGGTAGAGTGACTAGTTGTCACTGGGCAAGATGCCTGACATTTCAGACTGTTTTTATCTGCTTGGTGCCCTTGGTAAACTGTGGAGGCATCTTCAGTCCTGGCTGCTACTTTTTCATTCTCAAAATATGCAAAGGTTTGCATGCAACCTGGATAGCAGTTTGTGGTCTTTGGAAGCCAGTTGTGGTGGCTCAATCTGTAATAACAACATGTATGAGGCTGAGACAGTGGTGCCATGAGTTCTGGGTCAGTGTAAACTACATAGTGAGTTTCAGACAAGCTTGTGAGCCTGTCTGAGAGAGCTGTGTGTGTGTGTGTGTGTGTGTGTGTGTGTGTGTGTGTGTGTGTAGTCGGATAGAATGTGAATGATTCTGTCAGAGAGAGCACAGGGTGTGGAGTAGGGTAGAGTGTGAATGGGTCTGTCCTTACTTGAAACAGTTTCCTTCTTTCTAACTCATTGTTATGTAGATATGATTTTTGTTTGTGACATCTTATCTCTTCAGTTGAAGGTGTGTGATTTTTATTTTTCATTGAAATAAAGTGAACAGAACAGTTCACATCACTGTGGACACTCGCGGGTATAGTTTTCTGTCACGCACTCAGTATGGAGAAGGTGTGATGGCTTCCATCCAGATGCATTCTGATGCTGGGATTCCTAAGTTTAGGCTTGCCATGGTGGGGGAGGTGCAGCTGTGGGAACATGAGGTTGCTGGTCACATTGCATCTGCAGTTAGGAATTATCTGACAAGAAGTGAGGTGGCCAGGCTGTTGGACCTCAATTCCCACTCCTAGTTACCTACTTCCACCAGCTACACTCTACTTCCTAAATGTCTTACAGCTTTTCAAAACAGTGCCATCAGCTGGGCACCGAGTCTACTGGGTAAAACACATCACATTGAAACCATACCGCCCCTTAAGGCCATGCTCGCTTCCAAGTAGTCACTTCTCTCTAGCACATCCCAGCATACCTGCCAGGAGGTGGCCCACAGAGCTGATGGCCCAAAGAGACATCAGCATTTCTTCAAAACTCGTAGGCTTCCAGGATATTTTCCAGCCATCTCTACTCTAGCAGCATCTTTTTGCTTCAGATTGTGGGAGCTGTAATTTTGGGCACAGGACCCTCTGCTCTGCACCAGGGCAGGGATAGTATTGAGACTTGCTCCTGATTGGAGAAGCATCTGTGAGATAGTAAAGCAGGCTTCTGGTTTCCAGATTAACCAAGGGGAGGACCAGATTGTCCCTGAATAAACACAGCACCATCCCATTGACCGTGAACCCAACTAGACCAAAAGGATTAAAAGGAGAGAGACCCCAGTGCAAGCTGTTTCCTGGCTGGGGCCATGGGGTATGCTATATCACACCCTTCCTGGTGGGCTGAGACCTTGCATGAACCAAAATAAATTCCTGCCCCTGGGGTACATTTTCTCAGTTATTGTGTCAGTCAGGGCAGAGAGAAATACAACTTCCTGTGAGCCACAGTGGGCTTGCTGATGAGCCTCCTGGGAAATGATCCATGTGGCTGAGAGGTCCCTTCTCTTAATAGCCCACTCCCATTTGCCTACTAGTCTTTAATAGGACCAAAGAAATTATCACTCAACCTCCCTGTACCCCGAAATATAGGTGGGAAAGAAAATAGAGGAAACCATCATCTATCAGAGAGACCACCAACAAGTTTATTACTGAGAAGGAAGACAGCAATTGAGAAAGGTCTACCCCAAGGAAGACCGCAGGTCTCGGTATGTGGCACCCTCTCTGCTGCAAGCACTTTAGAATCAATGATGCTTTTTTATCGGGGGTGAAAGGGGCACTCAAGAGGGGCATGTTAGCTTTGCTAGTTCATGGACAGGGACCAGCACCTTTGATTCTATTTAAGGTGACTCAATGTGGCTGACTGGTTGGCTCTTCTGGAAAGAATGTGGAGCTGGCATGGGTAGACTTGTCCTTCAGATGTTCTGTTTTAGAGACCAGAGAGACTAGTCGGGCTGGGTCCTCCTCCAGCAGTAAGGTAGCTGATACTAAGTAACCCCTGCACCTGCAATGACCCCATGTTTCTCTATCCAATGTTTTCTTTTCTTTTCAGGTGAAACATGCTCATTTCTGATCTCAAACAGTTTTTATTTCCTCTGTTCCAAAAAGCAACTAAACCCTGAGAAATAAACAGATTCATGAGGGTTTGTTGCGCTGCCATTTGCAATGAGTTGGGTTAAGAATATCTAGAATTAAATATTTCCAATCAATAGCCATAAGGAGATGTCTACCCTTACTGTCTGGACATGTCCCAGCATATCTGATGAGTTGGATATCAGCCTCATGTTGTTAGGGTACAAACTTCAGTAAGATTTGGTTGTTCACAAGGAAGCAGTCTAGTTGAATCCCTGATACATAGGAACAGTGCAAGAATAGAATAGAGTAGAAAGGAACATGCCTTCTTCCTTTCACTGAGCCCTGTATGTGGCAGGTATCAGGCATCATCTGCTGCCAGAACAGAGAGAGAGAGAGAGAGAGAGAGAGAGAGAGAGAGAGAGAGAGAGAGAGAGGGAGAGAGAGAGAGAGAGAGAGGGAGAGAGAGAGAGAGAGAGAGAGAGAGAGAGAGAGAGAGAGAGAGAGAGAGAGGAGAGAGAGAGAGAGGAGGGAGAATCCAAAATAGTGCCAGGTACTGACTGAGCCCCAGTATGGTGCCCAGGAGTTGATAGGAGTAGGCTAGAAGGTGTGCAAACAGAGAGAAAGGGAAGGACAATGATGGGGAGGAGGAGTGGCAGCAGGAGTGTTCTTTCACTGAAGGTGTTAAGGTGCTGGGGGTGGAGCTGGGTGCTTCCTGATTATTGAGGAGGTGAAACAGCCCTAGTTAGAGGAGAGAAGATGAGAGGACTGAAGGGCCCTGATGACCTACATGTCTGCAAAGGACTCTGCTAGGAGACGGGAGGGTAGGAAGCCCTGAGGGATGGATGGCTCCCGCTAATCCCATTAGAGAAGAATGAGGGCATTTTCTCAGTCAAGGTTTTTCAAAAGCGAGCTGCAAGCCAGGATTGTTCTTTTCCATTGACTTAGCTCTTCGGTGGGGCTGAGTGTGCACGGGCTATAATGAGACTTCTCTAAGCACCGGTTCGTCCACGGAGAGGGCAAGTCGTCAGGTTTCCGTTGTACAGGTGAAGTCTCCTCTTCTTTCAACAATGACTCTGATGAAGCTGCTAGAGACTTCTTATGAGCAAGAAAAAACTCTCAGCCCAGGCAGCCGAAGGGGGAGGAAGGACATAAAGGGCTGCACACCTCCAAATCACCCTTCAGGCTCCACAAAGTGGAGGCAGAAAGGGGGAGCATGCTTCCTGAATGCCAAGTACAGGGCTGGTCAGCCCAAATGAGTCTCTGGAGAGAGAGATTAAGGGAGGCGGGGTTGGGGCAGCTCTGCCAGGCAGCCTCTGGTATGCAGGGCCAGGCCAGCTGGGATTAAGCTGTGGAGCAGTAAGTTTCTCACACTCAGACAAATAGCTAGTGATGCAGAGCCCCTGGCTTCCAACTGAGCCAGTTTCTAGACCCAGCTCACAGTACCTTTACTGGATACAAGTATAACTGTGTCTTTTACTGGATCCTGGGGATGACCAAGAGACCATCAGATCCACTACCAACGAGTCCTGATGTGACTCCAGGCCATTGGGTGGGTAGCTGACCCTCAGATTCAGAACAGTGTAATTTATGTGTGGGATAGAACGGAGAAAAGATAATTAATATTTGCATCTACTCAGTTGGGCTCAGTGCTGCACGGATTCCGATTTATCACCTCCCAGGGTAGGCTGCTATTTCCCACTTGAATGTTGGAACCTGATCAAGACTCTAAAGACATTGGCAGTATCAAAATGCTTCCTTGACAGTTCTTATTTAGAAGCAGTTAGCCTCTGCCTTCCTCCAGGTCAGCCTCAGGCTCTCTCTCACACACACCTCTCCCCTGAGTGGTGCCTCTAATGTACACTTCCCCTGAATCTGTGTGCATGAAACAAGTCTTGCATTCAACTATTAACATCTTTTTTCACCTCCTTCCTTGGCTGATGCTGCTCAGTCCATCAGGAACATTCTTTTAACACGTACCTCCCCCCGCCCCCACTCCACCTCTTTACTGGTTGAAATCTTATCCATTTGAAGTCCTGTGGGTTCTCTTCCTGCATGAGGTCTTCGCAGATCTCTTCTGTCTCTGGAAGGCTCTCTTGCAGTCCTTTCTACTCTGCCTTTTATGAATACCCTTCGGGGTTTTACCCAGTCCTTTGGCATAGTGGGATGGCAGATACATACCCCCACTCTGGGTTGCTTGGGTTCCGTGGAGCTACCTCATTAATGTGCTTTCCTCAGAACCGTGATATTGCCCTGTGACAGGACATCTTATTTTAATCCACCTCTACCTAAGTGCAAGACAACTTCTTGACTTAACCCTAAACGCAATGACTGCCTTTGCAGCTGTGCCTGCACACCCTCTGCTCATGCCTGGCTTCACTCTGTGATAATTATTCACAAAGGAGTCTTGTCAAGATGGTCCATGGCAGAGCTGGGAGGTGACACTAAATGTAACAATGCTTAGTACCTCAGGAGACCCTGTGACTCTTGAGTGACCAGTCACCACTGGAAACTGCAGAGGAGTCAGGAATGGAGGGGCCGGGGTCCACAAGCCTGCAATGAGGAACCTTGGCACAGTGGGCCGTGCCAGAAAACTTGATAAAGTTGAAAGGGTTGGAAGCCCTGGAACACAGAAGGCCAGTAGGAGCTTCACCTGCTTCTGACCAGTCCTCTGTCATGTAACCATACTCCCTAAATAGGTCATGTAGATCAGAACAGAGTTCTCTGTGCTAATGAGGTATCTAGAGGTCCTGAGGGTTTAGACAATCCCTTCCTGGGCATTCTTTCGTACAAAAGGTATTTTCCATGATGAATAGTCAATAAACAGTATGGATAAGCAAGGACTGTCTTTCTCATGAAGAACCACTGTGGGGAGCATGGAAAACTTTTATCTACAGAGCTGTGCCACCTAAGTCTCCTGCAAAAGGTCTCTCTGTGCTCGCAGATAGCTACCACGAAGCTAAGGGCAATCAGAGATGAGCTGAACTGGAGTTTCCCTCCCCAAACCCCTTGCCCGGGGCTCCTCAGCTCTTGGGCCCAACTCTGTTCCCAACTTTCTGAGACTTCCAGTAGCATCTGGATGTCCAGGAGTTTGGGAGCCCCTGAGCCAAGGTTCCTCATTGCAGGCTCGTGGACCCCGGCCCCTCCATTCTTGACTCCTCTGCAGTTTCCAGTGGTGACTGGACACTCAAGAGTCAGGGAACCTCAGCTTCAGCCTCCCATGACTTGGGCTGTGTTTTCCCACCCCATGAGCGGTGTTTTGGCACTTTGCTTGAGCCTTAGCACCTGACATTAGGTGTAGGGTAAATGCAGTCTAGTGTCTTCTTGTTTTGCCTGCCCAGAGGCTGGGAGAAATGTAGAACCACAACTTGTAAGTGGTAGAACAGGAACAGACCCCAGAATTTAGGTTGGGATATCATAGCCCAGGGAAGAGGTGGCCATCCAGAGGTGGCTGAGATGGATTTATGGTATTCTTAGACTTGTGTTCTCAGTGCCATGTTAAAGGCCAAGCAAAAACTCTAAGATTAAACTACAGCAGTCATCACTCACCCTTCTCCCAGGCAATTACAGTAGCTGTCAAAGGTTTCAGAACCAACATCTGACCTGTTCCTTTCTAAATGACTCTGAAGTGGCATTTTAATGAGAAGTAGGCAGAAAAGTGTTATGTGTGTATATCTCTGTATGAGTGTGTCTGTGTGTGTCTGCATGTATATCTGTGTGCATGTGTGCATGTGTGTCTGTGTGTATATCGATGTATTTGTGTGTGTTCATGTGTGTATGTGTGTGCATCTGTGTATTTGTCTATGCATGTGTGTATGTGTGTGTGTGAGTCTAAATGTGTGTGTCTGTGTGTGTGTCTGTGTATCTGTGTACATGTGTGTATGTGTGTGTGTGTCTAAGTGTGTGTATGTATCTGTATATGTGTCTATGCATGTGTGTATGTGTGTGTGTGAGTCTGTGTGTGTGTCTGTGTGTGTATCTGTGTGCATTGTATATGTGTGTATATGTGTATGTGTATGTCTCTGTGTGTGTATCTGTGTGCATGTGTGCATGTGTGTCTGTGTGTGTGTATCCATGTATGTGTGTGTATATGTCCGTGCATGTGTGTATGTGTGTGTATCTATATGTCTGTGTATGTCTGTGTTTTGGTATGTGTGAATGTGTGTATCTGTGTGAGTGAGTCCATATATTTTATGGAGAAATTGATAGTTTTCTTGCCTCTTCACAGTATGTAGGTAAGAGGGAGTAGAGTCCAGGGCCGTGGGCCTCTCTACTCTATTGTTACTTCTCTGCCTTTACTGACAGCAGCATCTCACACAAAGTAGGGATGAACGTGTTTCCCTGGCTGAGTGTAATGATCTAGAGTGTTTTGGTGGTAACTCATTTACTAATGCCAGTCAGTGCCTTCTTTCTTCACCTCAGCATGGTCAAGGGGAATCTTCTGAGTACCAAGGGAACCATTGTTAATAAAGTCGTACCTCTTTTACCCCAAGTCTACAGTGTGTTCAGCACCCTGGAGGCAAAGCCATAGCTCTGGCAGCCACTGTTTGTTCCTTCCCTCCTCAGACCCTGGAAGTGACTAGTAACCTTCTGTGTCTATTTGCTTATTCTCTATATTTCACACATATTAAGTGTTGTGAGTATCGGGCTACCTTCAGTGAACATAGTTCCAAGCTGAGACATTACTTCAAATTTGCTTCAAATTTCAGTTTTAATCTTGAAACCCCTAAGACTATCAGATTTGAGAATTCATTAGAAGTACTTATAAAACTCACTGAGATGCATCATGCTCATGGTTATAGCTTGTTATTATTATCATATCACCAATATGTGTGGTACCCACAAGGCACAACTAACAAGAAAAGGTGTCAAGAGCTTTGATGTTTATGCTGTCGTGGGAACTTGATTGTGTAAACCTGGTTAGTTTCCAACCTTTTTTCAGGACAGTGGTAGCTCCATACCACCAAAGTCTCCACTTTAGATTCTGTTAGCATCTAACCGAACAAAGCTGAATCATTAGGATATTCCAAGGATCTAAATGTCCACCAGTATCCAATGGCAAAACTTCCTTTAGGTGAAGTTAAGGTCTTTGCTACATAACATTCACCCATGATGTGACCAGTATCAGTATTCATTGCCTTGTCAGAGTTAATTTAGATTCACTGTAGGCATTTACCCTGTGTTGTTCACACTTTAATAGACCTTGGGTAATCTCTACTCTTCAGATATTGTCACTACCGTCATCCCTTCAGATCCAAAAGGGATGATTCTCTACCCATGAGTCTCAACTCCCCAAGATGCTTAAGTCCCATAAATAAAATAACATTAGAATATAACTGCACATATCCTCTTATGTGCCTTATGCCATCTCTATATTATATACATTGTCTAGTATACATAAATGTCCCATCAGTAGGAAGCACTGTTTGTAGAAGGATGTTGGTACATATTCATTGTACACGGAACCTTTGTCAGTAGGCAGGAATGAGACTCAAGGCTAATTCACAGTCACACAGCATAACTAAGGAGAATGAGGACCTGTGTGACAGGGCAGGGGGCTAGGGCAGGGTGTGACTATATGCATTACTTCATTATTATGAGTTCAGTGTAGTACCTGGTACATGGAAAATTCAAGTTTTGCCTTCAAAGAATTTCTAGATATTTTTTCAGATACTTTTGATCAGTTTTGTTTTAATCTTTGCTCATTTTGAACCTGTAGCTGTAGAGAGCTGACTTGTGTTATTATGAGTATTCATGCATGTGTTTGTCTTCGATTTCAGCTTTCTTAGATATGTTCTAGATCATATAGTAACTGTTTAGAGCAAATACTACTGGACTATTTCCTAAAATGCTCACATGACTTAAAGCACTCTATTATCATCATTATTATTTATATTTGTCCTTTTGGAATGTCGGGGAATCTCACTGCAGTTTTATTTCCCTAATCATAAATAATATTAAGGAGTGTTTCACGCTTATTGTCTATGTATTTTTTGTAGAAACGTTTCTTCAATCCATCGTCCATTTTAAAGTAGAGTTATTTACCTTTGTTTTGAATTGTGAGAGTTTTTCATGTATTTTGACTGTGAGCTTCTTGTCAGAATATGTCAACATCATCTCTCATTCTGTGGGCTGTCTCCCCTCTTCCTTGATAGTATTTGTCAAAACACACAATTTCAGCATTTCAATTTAAATGTTCTTGTATGCTTTTTCCATTTTGTTTTAGCCTGGTATTTAAGAAGCCATTGTCCAACCCAGAGTTGGGAAGGATTATACCTATATCGTTCTCCAATAATTTTAGCTTTGGTACCGACTGCAGTTTTAATCCAGGTCAGGTAAGTTTTGGATGTGGTATAAATTTGGAGGTCTAAATTCATGCTTATGCATGTGGCTGTGCAGTTATTGTCTTGGGGTCATGCGTTAAAATGATGGTTTTTTCTTTTTTTTGGTAGAACTGTTTCTTGGCTTCCTTGTTAAGTCAGCTCATCATAATTCAAGGCTACTTAGACTCTAAATTTCATCCCATTGACCTACACATTTTTGTTATGTTAATGTCATACTACGTTAATTTTTGCTGCTTTACTTTATTTTGTGAATTTAAGCAGTGGTGAAATTAAGCAGTATGAAACCTCCATATTTTTTTCTTTTTCACTATTTTTTCCTATTCTTGATATCTTGCAATTTTTAATAATCTATATGTTAATTTTTTTGAAAAAAAGGCGAGCGGGATGCTTGGGTAGAGAGTGCATTGAATCTGTAAATTGATTAGGATGCACTATCTGTTAACAATGGCAAGTCTCTAGTCCATGAATATGGGCTATTTTCCCCTTTGTTTAAGTCTACCTTTTTTCTTTCAATAATTTGTTTCTGTTTCCAATCTACAAATCTTTTATGTCTTTTGTTAATTTATTCCTTAGTCTCATATTCTTTTGATGCTATTGTCAACGGGATTGTTTTCTTGATTTCGTATTTGAATTTTTCACTATGCATGTGTAGCTCTTACATTAATTACATTAATTATACTGTATCTAGCAATGTGATTACCTGAATCAGAAGAGGTAAAAAAAGGAACAGGTTTATCCAGAGCCACTGAAGGAGACAGAGAAGACACATCACTCTCTGGGGATTTAATCACCTCATAGGCAGCTTTAATGAGAGAAGGAAGTGGAGTTCAGAAGGACTGTGTTTAGGAAGTCCACGGCTGGCATGTACCATGGCACAGTTACGACCTGTGTCATCCTGGGTGAGTCTTCTTTGCTCTTACAGAGTCTGAGGAAGTGGGGGAGAATCAAATGGGATCCTGTTACAAAATTGCCAGAACTGTATATAGATGCAGTATATATCCCTAAGTATTTTCTAGAAAAAATCATTTTACTTCTTTATGTGTATAATTTTTATTACTTTTTCTTATCTAATAGCTCCAGCTATGAACTCTAGTATGCTGTTGAGTACAAGTGGTGAGAGTGGGTTTCCTTGTGTTACTCTGAATGTCAGGGTTAAAGGATCCAGTTTTTTTTTGAATAAGATTGTGAGTTTTACTTAGAGGATCTTGTTGAGTTGAGAAAATTCTCTTGTAGTGTTGCCAAAGTGGCTTCATTTTCTCATTGTGAAAGTTTATTGAATTTTGTCAAATTATGTTTGCAGTTATGATGGTCACATCATAACATGGTGCTCCATTAATACACTGTGTTAAATTGGTTTAAATATGTTGAGCTGCCTTTACAACTGAGAATGATACACTGTGGTCATGGTCCAAAATCATGAGGATATTCTTGAGAGCTTGGGTTGATGAAGGTGTCAGCTTTGTGTGTGTGTGTGTGTGTGTGTGTGTGTGTGTGTGTGTGTGTGTGTGTGCGCGCGCGCACGCACTCATGCACATGTGTATACACATACAGATGCACCTGTATTCACCTGTGTATGTAGGTTATTGTCTGTGTACACTGTTACTCACCTGTGTGTGCTGGTGTGAGTCAGATGTCACTTTCAGGTGTTTTTCTCTATTGCTATCTATCTTGTTTCCTGAGACAAGGTTTGTTGCTGGCCCTGACATCTCCTGCTTTGGCCAGACTGGCTGGGATACCCTTGTCTGCACAGCTAACCATGGGGTTATAGGTGCATGCTGCTGGGGACTTGAACACAGTCCTCAGGCTTGTGCAGCAAGCACTTTCTTGAGGAGCCATCATCAGTAACCCTAGGCTGTCTTCCTGATTTAGGTGTAAACATTACCACTTCACTTGCAGGGTCTGTTCAGCTTAAAGTGCCTCCATCTGAAACAATGGATGTGTGGATACAGTGACTTTGTCTGTTGTACCCAGGACTTAGCATTATGTGGTACACAGTAGGTATGAATCCTATGCTTTACAATGATTCAATTCATATACATACAGCAGTTTGTAAGATAAATACTATCTCTTTGAGCTCTCGGTTCTGGAAGGTTGTGAGCTAAGGCCCAAAAGAGGCAGCGGTGCCACACAAACACTGGGGGCTTCGGTGAGCACAGGTGATGAAATTCTTCCTCGTGGTTGTTCAGATTGATTTGGAGTGAAAAACAGCAACTGAATTCAGTGAGCAGCAGTTTTCTTTAAGGATACTTAATCTGGTGCCTCTCTGTATGTATCTGAAATGCTAGATCGAAAGCAATCATTATTATTCCATTATGTGGCTTTTAATGGATTTTCTCAGCTCTGCATTTGTAAGAATGATGTCAACCCTGACTGTATTATTCCTCAATGACTTGTGCTGCCTACAGACCATGGCAAAGATCTAATTAATATGTGTCGAATAAATAAATCAACTCGAAATATTTTTTTGAGATTTTTATTGTATAGTCCAGGATGGCCTGGAACTCCCTATGTAGCCTAGGCTAGTTTTAAATGCTTGGCAATCCACCTGCCTCTGTCTCCTGAGTGCTGAGGTTATAGAAATATACCACTGCACCTGGCTTTAGAAAGAGAGATCGAATGAAAGACGAATGATTTAGAAGGGAACCACAGAGCAAGCCTTTCTCTAAGGATCTGAATAATCTAACATACTATGTCTTGAATTAAGGCTGTCTCCTCTTTCATTTATTTACCAGAATTACTCAGAAATTATCCCACCCTTTCTTTTTCTTGTTCCAAGTTCCATCCTTACATTATAGAAAATTTGTATTTCATACAGATCAAGTGGGGCTGAGGAGATGGCTATTGGTAAAGTGCTTGCCTCGCACTTCAAGCCAAGTTTTGAATTCCCAGCACTCATGTCAAAAGATGGGCCAGACAGCATACTCCCTGACCAGCCAGTCTAGCCAAATCAATGAGCTCCAGGTTCAGTGAGAGAACCTGGCTTAATCTTTGGCCTCCAAACGCGCATGCGTACACACACACACACACACGCACACACACACACACACACACACACACACACACACACACACTCATGCCTCCTCAACAAGGTAAGTCTGGAGCAGGAACAGGCTCTGGATGTAGATAGGTCTGTATGTTGGCTCCTGGGCCACTGACTGCTAAACTTCTTTGTGCATACAGAGGAAATAAAATGGGTGACAGAGGAGCTAAGGACAGAGGAGCCAGTATGACAGTAGGTGTTCTGTGAAGTGCAAGGATAACTCAGTTTTCTTTAGCAGCGCCTGATGTGAGAACTGGATCATTCATTGAGCTAACTGTGCCTCAGTTTCCTAATCTGCAAACACACTGACAATCCTAAGCTCAGTGAGTGAGTGGCTGTCAGTGATAACCTGGCAGGTTGTAATGTAGAAAGTCTACAGGGATTTCTTTACAGCAAGTGGGCCTCAGTGCTGTGTATCAGTAGGGGAGGAACCAGACTTCAGGGTTTATCAGTGAAGAAGCTGTGAGGACCTGACCCAGTTTTAGCACAGTAGAAGGTACTGGTTGACAACATTGTTAAAGGAAGACACCTTAACTATTTGTATTACCAAAATGCCAAAAAATCATGCTACTAGAAATCTAGGATTTACAAAATTAAGGAAAAGTCAGTGAAATAAAGTAGTTGTTTTTTAAAGTAAAACCACCACCACCACCACCACCACCACCCCCCCACCACAACAACAACAAAATATGAGGTAGGGAGAGTTAATCCTTGGCCTCCAAATGCACACACACAAATACTAATGCATCCACACTCATAGCATGTGCACATTCACATATACACGCACATGTACAAACACCTCCAACCCTGTCCCTTCTCAAGGCAGATTGGCTATTAAGGCCCAGGTATTATAGTCCAGATGTAGTCTGTGTACCACAAGATTGGGCCCGCTGTGACAGGGGTGAAAAGTAGCAGGTACATTTAAGAGGCAGTATCTCCAGTTGGGAGGTAATTGGATTGTTTTCCGTTGTCAGGAGATGAGTGCTGGTCTCATGGGAAGCTTGAGTCTCATTGGAGTAAATGATGAGCTAATCCCACCTCACATTCTTGTTTCTTCCCTCACCATGTAGTCACTCTTGCTTGCTCTCTTCTCTCATTGCAAGCTCTGTCCTTCTCACACACCTGCCTCATGATGCCTATGCCTAAAGCTCTCACTCTTGGAACTGTGAGCTGGACAAATTTCTTTTTTCTGTGACCCTCACAGCTTCAGGTACTCCATTATAGCAACATGAAACAAAAATACCCAGAACAGAATTTCAGTCTCCATTCCAGATCTCAATAATAATAAAAATAATGATAATAATAATAATAATAATAATAATAATAATCTATACACATACATCAAATATTCACACAGGAAGATGAACTCTTGCTGAATGAATTCATCTTAACTAGGAAAATGAATATCGAATAAAGGAGATTTATGGAGGGAAAAGGCAAGAAAACATTCTAAAGGCAGAGAAAGCAGAAGAGGTAAGGGATGCTGATGGGCATCTGCAAGGACCGTGATAGGGACTAGGAGTATTTGGAAGAATTCCATAGAAATAGAGGTCTATAGTAGGGATGGTGTATGGCAATGGCATGAGAGAGAATGGCGTGAGAGAGGTCTGATTATGTGAAATGGATCATGTAAAGACCAGGCTCCAAAACCTACAATCTGAAGTCTATGTGTGGGGTCTGGAGAACCTCAGCCCAAGGCCAAAGGCCTGAGAAGTTGGAAAGTGGGTACTGCTGTCAGGCCCTGAAGTTGTAATGTTCAATGGCAAGAGAAGAGTGTCTTGGTTCCAAAAGAAAGTTAGAATTCATCTTCCCTCTGCCTCACTCTGTACAGGGTGACTGGATGATGCTGTCCACACTGGATATTTTTTACTCAGTCCACTGATGATCTCAAACTCCTCCTGGAAATGCTCTGGGACAAACCAGAAATATTGCTCCCCAGGCTTTCTAGGTACCTGTTAACCCACTAAGTGTGTGTGTGTGGGGAGGAGGAGGTCAAAATTAACCACCTCACTGGGGTTGCTAGAGAGAATGGACTGTGCAGAATGAGGAGAAAACAGAAGGCTGTCTTACCTAAAGCCCGGTATTACGGTTGCCTAGCACTGAGAAAGGCAATTTTACTTAACTAGCTTGGGCTTGATTTTCTTCCACGAGAAACACCCCAGGGACTCTTGTTACAGGACAGTGGCAACAATGGGATAAGACAAGCTTTCCTGTCCAATTCCTCTGTGGAGAGAGAGATTGACAGAAAACGATGGGAGCATATTCCGGGCGCAGATGGGCAGTGTGCCTTGCTCCGGGTGACTTCATTGGACCTAGCACATTGGAGACAGTTACGAGATCACTTCAGAAGTGTGTGAGGGAATGAAGCAGTTGGTTGAGAATGGGATGGCCCATGGAGCACCACGGCTCCCAAGGGAGAAATCAGGCAGCATGCTGGTGATCTTGTGGACGAAACGCAAAAGACAGTGGCTTGGCTGGGGCAGCATGAAGAAAATGGAAACTGGGGGTGGGGACGTGGGGGGGACTCACAAGATGGTGATGCCAGGAGGCTTGCAGATCAGCATACTAGCACTCTTTCTTTTCCTCTCATTTTCCTTCCCTACACATTGAGCATTCTTCATCTTTGTTATGTGCACACTTCCAGTGTAAGGAATCCAAAAGGACAACTTGAAAATTGCCTGAAGAAAGACCACATTGTTTGTGCAAATCAAAGCTGAGGACAGACTGGGAAGGCATCATGCGGTCTCCTCCCAGGTTGCCCCCCTGGAGCAGGCAGACAGTAGCTGCAGAGGGACTTCCCTTTATTTCCATGTAGCAATGGGGTCTGTGAGCAAGGGTCGTGACCTTTTCCTCATTTGACTTATGTGTACTGAGCAGCGTGCAGTAAAATAGCAGATGCGATTTCAGCACCTTTTTACCTAGATAAGGAATCGTGAAGATGATAATGTGTTTAAGTGGTTTTTCTTTCCTCTTCTTCAGTAGATTCAAGCTGACAGTGAGTGATATCTTAAGCCTGGCTCCTTTGTACTCCTCCCCCCTTCTCTGTCTTACTTGGTTTGCCTCTTCTAACAAAGCACCCTGTGTGCCTTAAACACAGCAGCATTTCTAGGGTTCAGGAGGCTGAAGACCAGGTTGGTTGTTTTAGGCTCCTCTGCCTGCCGCTGTCTCTCTCCTGGCGTCTTCCTGTGGCAGAAGGAGGGTGTGTGGTCTATGGTGACTCTTTCCTGAGTTTGCTAATCCTATTCAAGAGGCCCATTCTTGTGACCTAATCTCCAGTGCCATTTTATGAGGGGGCATTATTTCAACATCAGGATCTGGGAGAGACATAGACCTTGAAGCTACAGCAGTAAACCCATTCAGATTGTTTGAAACATTTTGGGGACTTCCCTTCACTGCCAGTGGGAAGTGGCAATTCCTGGATCTGTTGGAATTTCAAGGTACTAACTTCTGCTTTAAACATTTATTTCTACCCAGTAGATTCTGAGCACTGATGCTTCCCAGTCATTGTGTCTTGTCTATGACTTAGAGCATCCTAGGTGCAAGAGACAACTGGCTTAGACCTCTGACCACTGGTGAGCTACGTTTAGTTCACTCATTTCTTTCTGTTTAAGGGTAGGGTCTTGTGTTTGCATTGAGGCCATGTCCTTCCATGATGAGAGGGCATAGAAAGGCGGAGGGCTAAGTTTTTATCTCCAGCACCTACTGTGTGCACAGGCCTTTCCTCTGGTGCAAGGGTCTATCTTTGGTCTTGCAAAGGGAACCTGAGTTTCCCAGCAGGAATAGGAAGCTGGAGAACACATCCAGCCACAGATGCATTAATTTAATTTCATGGCCTGGCATCAGCTGCTCCTATGCACTTAAAAGGGACATTTGCACCCATCTGTCATCTCTCCTTTCATTTCAGAATCTCTTTGCTCTTCTTTCTCTCCTTTCACTCCTCCCCCCCACCACAACTTGATGAAATAATGGGACACATTTAAAACCCAAGCCTGCAATTCAAATTCTGTAGCTATGTGATTTTGTTCCACTCCATGTCAACCAAAGGGTGTCTTGGGAGTAGAAATCAAGGGGCCAAACAAAAGCCAGCCAGAGAGGGAAGATTTGAATGCAAATGAACCTCTTCAACCTATTTCAAACAACCTGCTGTGAACCGGGCCCATTATCACCTTGTTAGGTTGTCAGCTGGAGTGGCCTGGTGGGGCTGTAATGGGGAGAAAGTGGCTGGGACCCTTTTCCAGCCCCAGCTTAGAGGCACTTATTCCTCCCTATCTACTTCTAGGGCCCATGGGACAAGAGTAAGAGTCTCTCAAAGAAAGGGAAGGTGGGAGGAGCAACTTAATTAAACTTCTTAAATTAGGGAGAAAAGAGAGTTCCCAGCACAGCCTTCTGACTAAAGTAGTGCCGACATTAAATTATGCAGGGTCTGGCAATAGATTTGGGGAGCACACCCATGTGCTTGCGTCTCCTGCCTCAGGATATAGTTATTTGAAAATTAGTAAAAACATAAAGCATATGGAGGAACGCGTGAGAGAATCTCAACCCTCGTGAAACAAACTTGCAAATGACTCTAAAAATGTACTATTCCTGGGCTGGGAAACAGCTTGGCAGGTGAAGCATTTGCTGTACAGGTGTGAGGATTTTAGTTGGGATCCTCAGAACCCACAGAAAGACAACATCTGTAACCCTAATCCTCAGTGGCGAGATGGGAAGAGAAGACAGAAGAATCCACAGAAGCTTCGGGACCTGGATTACCCAGCAGTGAACAGTAAGAGATCGAGTTGCAAAAAAAGACGGTAGGGGAGTACAAATACTCAGAGTTGTCCTCCGACCTTTACAAAAAGCCCTGTGACAGGCTTATGCCTGAAAAAGACATGTGTACAGGCACCCATAGGCACTCACAGGCACGCAGGCACGCAGGCACGCAGGCACGCAGGCACGCAGGCACGCAGGCACGCAGGCACGCACGCACGCACGCACACACGCAAGCACAGGGGCTTAAAAGAAAGGAAGAAAAATAATGTATTGTTTGAGAATCTGGACAAAGAGAAGCTTCTAGAATATGCTTGATTTCTCTTCTCTATAGTGCTCTGTTGAGAGCCGAGTTAGTGATGTTCACCTAAATCCCCGACATGCAGGGTGCAGAGAGGTTGTACTGGCAACAATATTTATTCTTAGATCGTAATGATTTCAGAATCCCTATCCTTAGGCGGTATTTGTTTTTCTATCCTAAACATGAGACAAATATCATGTACTGTTCTGTGAGTACATGGAGGGGTCTTATTGTTTTAATTAGAGATGTCAGTAAGATGGCATTGGGTAAAGGGCTGTCACACAGTGGGGTGAAAATATCCGGCAGGATCAGGCTTAACGAGGTTGGACTAACTTAGGGTCAGTGACCTTACTGACTTAGAGTCTGTGCAGATAAACAATACAGAGAGAAAACCAGAAAACAACGGGAGCCACGTGAGTTAGTACAGAGGCTGGGAACGATAGCTACCAACTGATCCGTGTTTTCCGAGAGGCGCCCTGCCAATTCCCAGCCACGCTTCTTTGAAAGCATTTCAGAATTATCTTGTCACCATCCCTGCACAGGTTTAAGTTGTTTTGTTCCTAGGAAGATGATAGATTCATAATCTGTTAAGGTTGCTGGAATGTTTCTGAGCTCTAGGTCTGCTTAAATGCCAAGAAGAGATAACTAATCCAAGGGTATTTGTGCCCTTGTTTTAGACTGGAAGTGGGACCCAGATTTACATTAATAATTGCTTTGTCTTTCTGTCAGGATGAAAAAGTATGGAATAAATAACCACATTTTATAAAAGTGCAAAGTGAGTGCAAAAGTTTGTAGTTATTTAAGTAGGGGATGAAAGTGCTAATCAACACGGGTCTCTGTATTTCTTTCCCAGAGAGCTTTTCAATCTGCTTTTTGTTGGCAGGACCCTCACCCCACCCCCAGTGGTAGTTCCACACCCTGCTTTTTCTTAAGGAATATGGAAATTTCCCGGGGACAGCTGTGTTCCCTAGCTAGACGAAGGAACTTGCAAGGTTAATGAACATTGACAAAGACCAAGGAGAGCGAGCACTCTGCACTCATCATGAGGACTATATTCTCCCCTCAGAAGTGATGATGGTGAGGAAGATGCCTGGTGATCCAGGAGCAGACGAGGGTTGCAGCTTCTCCTGCCTCAAATGCTTATTAAAATTCATTTCCATTCAAATAGCCAAACTGCGACTCTCATCATCAAACAAGCACACTCTGTACATATTTAACAGGCAGGAGACCTGTGTGGAGTTCATGTCTTTTTGAAGTGAAGGCTTGTTCTTTAATGAGGGTCCACACTTATGTCTGTATGGAAATTTCTCCCGGCTCTCCACCCCACCACCCCCCACTCACTACTGCCCCAGTTCTGGGATCTTTGATGGGCAGCCTGGATGCTTGTTATGATGATAATTCATGTGGAGCAGGATGCAATCTCCTCCTCTAGTCCAGCTCATTATAAAGGTGAAGCCCTCAGGAGGGCAGGATGAGAATGAACAGGCTTACAATGTTTTTATTGTTTGCTTGCTTGGTTGGTTTTTCCTCTAAGAGAGGCAGAGGCAGAGGCAGAAGCAGGATCCAACTGACTTCCTAGCTTCTCTAGGTTTTGGGTGTCTTTCTCTCTGAAACTGGCCTCTATTCTCCGATCTGGTGACTGTCTGTTGGAACCCTGGAAGCCCTACTTTTGTCACTAAGGAGCCAGGTAAAATGCAAGTGAGACGTACTTCCGTGATCTCGACTTGAAAATTTTTGCAGTGCCATTGAAGACCCACACAGGAAAGCTGTTGTCTCGTTGCTAAAGGAATGGAATCCTCCTCTGGCTAGAGATCTGCCATCCAAAATTAACACAGCTGACTTAGCCAATAACCTAGCCAAGGAACTGCCCCTCAGGTGGGTGCGTTTCCCTTTTGCCACGTTAGAGAGATGAGTGGAACAATTATCCCTTTAGTGAGAAAGCATTTTTGCTTCCAGACTCTCCCCACATGGTACAGTTCCAGTGTGCTACTATGAGGGTTTGCTTGGTCTGCTCACCTTTCTGAGTCCTAACCCAGAGAGACGAACATTTCCCTTTTTCTTCTCCTTTGTCTTTTATTTTATTTTGTTTTATTTTATTTTTAATGCTGATATAACTATGGTTTTTCTGGTACTTTGGGCTTTTTCCTTCTTCTTTGAAGGTCCCCTTTCCATCATGTGACTGACTTGCATGCCTAACTCAAACAACATGGTTTTCTCTTCCTCATAAGCTCCCACTAACGGATTTACAAGTTTCTCTTTAAATTTCACCCTCTGTGGTTCTGTGTGTTTTCAACAGAAGCCACTGGTTTGGGGCCAGCTTTGGTGGCCTTTGAGTCATCATAGACACTAACTCCACAAGTCTGGGAAAGTCCCATCATCCTCAAAGAGGCCCCAACATTCCTCTATCAGTTATATTGACCCCAGTTGTGGTGTGCTATGCAGAGGTTACCGGCAAAGCTTACTTTATGATTATTAAACACAGGGGCATGATTTTCTCAGAAGCTTTGGAAATCTCAGAGAGAGTGGCCAAAAACAATACCGGCAAAGCTCCCAGGTCACCAGGGAGATTCTTCTTAGACTTGGGGTCAGGGTCTGTCTTCTGGCATGATCTGCTTAGTAAATTGTGGTAGGTTAGAGAAGACTTTCTCTATTTCTTCCTTGTGTGCTTGCTTTCCTCTCAATTGCCTTTAGTTAAAAAAAAAAAAAAAGAGAGAGAGAAAGCTTTCATATCTAAAATAACCTTACTCAGTCTTAGGAGCTGAAAAAAAATCTTTTCCTTTTTTTCATTTGTGAAGAGTCCCGATGGGGGAGAGTGGTAAAGGAAATTGGTTTTACAAAACATATGCTGAACAAAATATAAAATAAGCGAGATTCTGGGTTAAGCAAAGAAAATATTTCTTGCTCAGGGTCTGAATCTCCTGATTTCTTTCTTCTGCTGAAACATATTGTGTCTCCTAATTTTAGAAATATGGTTTTATTTGTAGGGAGTTCATTTTGATGAAACTGTTCCTGTATTTTTCCACCAAGAAATTGGATAAGTTCAAGTTTTCTAGTCCCCTCTGACTGGAGAAAGAAACAGCTCACCGCTTCCTTCAGTGGTTCTGACTCTCAGGGGCCCCAAGAACCAGCTGGCCAGCATAACTTAGATAGCAAGTGACCTGACAGTACCCACTTCTTTATTGTTCTGGCCACATTGTTTTTCACTTAGGGAATGCCACTCACTGCTTGCTGAGCAATAACAATGAAGTCATAGGGATGTAGAATTATTAGTGCAGTTCCTTCAGTCTCATCAATATCTAGGTTGGCAAACATTCTCCTTCTTATCTATAACAGGAGCCAACCAAGGCCCTGTGAAGGATTCCGGGAGAGGCAATAGGGATGAAACCATTTATTAGATTTATGAGAGCTGAAGGAAGGCATTGTGCCTATCCATCTTTTGTGCTTTATTGAGAAAAGGCCCGGTGACTCAGCCTATCAGGACGTATCTCTGGAGCAGAACTGAAGCCTTAAAGTAAGCAGAGAATGAGCGAATGCACCGTAGGAGAGGAATGATGGCAGGAGTTGGAAGTGTACAAGACATTCAGATACACAGAGCACCAATCTGTGACCTTGTGCAGGAGTGCTTCCCTCAGAAGGCTGTAGATTGGTGACTCTCTCTCCATCAGAACCTGGGACTCCACAGAATGGGGATCAGCAGTAGAATGATGACATGGGTCATGCGGGGTGCATGTGTACGAATAAATAAGTGGAACCACGAATTATGCAAAGAGGAAATGAAAGCTGCTAAATTGAGAAATGGCACCAGGCAGTTAGCTCTGCACCTTGGCTGTAACGGGAATCCCTCATAATCCAAGCTATCTGGAAGAAATCCTGTTCTGTGCTAAGTGTCCAGAGGACCTGAGTTAGAGGATCAACCTGAAGGCATTTGCATCAGAGCTGTGCCTGAATGCCCACCAAGAGTTTCATTTTCATGGATCAGATGCTGACTTCTGGTTTTTAAAATTAATTAATTAATTTATTTATTTTGGCTTGCACTCTACCAAATCAGAAAGGCTTTTAAGCCCCACTTTTCAGTTTACAAGCTACATGATTTGGGAAGATCTAATTTGTCTTCTTTGTGGCTTAGTTTGCCAGTAAAATGGGGATAATAATAGCCCTTAGTACATAAGTGAAACTTTGTAATGGTTACAGCAGCAGATTGGTGCTCAATAATAAATGTTGGGTTTAATATTATTTAGGAAAGCAGGTGACGGCCACCTGGGCCATTCTAGAAGTGAGCTATTTTAAGGCAGGAAGAGGGACTGTGGACCAAGCATTTTTTTTTCTGTTACAGTTATAGAGAATTAAGGCTAAATTTTTAATTTCATTGAGAAAATAATCTAATAGTTAGAAACATTGCAGAGTGTGCATTCAGTGTTTTTCTGTAGACTGTATTCAAGAAATGGAAATAAACAAACCTCCCTAACTTCCTTTGCTCAGGGCAGAAATGTTCATTTATTTAACAAACGTGCATCGACTGTCTGGCAATGCCTAATTAAGCAGGAGATGCAGCAGGTGCTTAGGTTTACATGGTGGAGCCAAAGCTTTGAATGGATATCTTTCTAGGCTTTTATGACAACGGAAATTACTGACTGCTGAATGATTGACTTCCCTTCAGGTCACAGTGGACACTTTCCTTCCTCCAACAACCATGGTGATCCACTTCACAGACAGAAGGTGGCTAGGGTCCACATTTTATTGGCAGCTATCAGGAGACACAAATCTTAAAGTGGGAAGTGTGTACATCACTGTTTCCCAACTGTCCTTCAGATTCTTTAAGCTTTCCAATTTTACATCAAAACACTGATTTTCTCCGCATCCATATCTGCACCAACAGCTTTCTCTCTGTCAATGTAAATTTCCTTAGGATTTTATTTTGTTTATTTGCTTAGTGATTCTGTGCTTAGTTCTTTCATATCCTAAAGTCTATACTTTATCTCCTTGCTGGCCGGCTTTGCACACTTTAAGCTCCTGCCCCTCTATTTCCACTTTTAGTGTTTAGGATGACTTTTCTGGGCAATAGCTCCACAGTATTCAAGATGGTTTATGTAAAGAAAATGAACCCAGTTATAAAGAAGAACACAGGATGCTGGCCTGTGTTCAGTATCTTCAAAAGAATAAGGTAGAAATAAAATGTTGATTGTTGATAGTTTCCTCCATCCTGCTCCTAAAATACAAAGTTACTGATTTAAAGACAAGGCAATGATTAGAAAATCTGGTGACACCATGAATTTTTAAAGTGTTTGTTTAGTGGACAAACACATTTGTCTTTGGTTTACTTAATGGCTTCAAGTTCCTGAGGTGCTATCAGTTTTCAGAGGGTTTTGAAATCCTGACAGTGGGGAAAAGCCAGATGCCTATCCCCAAATAAAAATGAATGTATGCAATTGTTACATAGAATTTAGCGTTTTGTGTTGCCTTTTGGGGACTTCTCTGAAGTGGAAGAGAGGGAGAGAGGGAAGGGAAGGAGTAAGGCAAAGGAGAGAGGAAGGGACAGAGAGAGAGAGAGAGAGGGAGAGAAAGAGAAGAGGAGAGAGAAAAGAGGAGAAAGAGGAAGAGAGAAATAAAGAAAGGGAAGAAGCAAAGAGGAGAGAGAGGGGAGCGCAAGAAAGAGCGCCCTGTCCATGGTTCTGAAAGTCACACCTTGACCTCAGATAGAGGAGGATCAGAAAGGATGGTTTTAAGCCCAGAGTTCTGAACTAACACCGCTTCCCAGGGCCAGTGTGCTTCCCTTATAACTATTTTCCACTGTGTGACTTACTAACAGCCTCTTTTTAATTATTTTCTCTCTCGATTGATTATGGGTCATTGCAAGAAAGTATCAGTGGTTTTTAAGGGGAATAAAATTGCACTTATTAAACACAGAGGATTGAATTGTAGTTACAATTTGCCATTTCCTGCTTTAAAACCTTATTTCAAAAATTTTATAATTTAACCATAAAAGTTATACTGTTGGATAACACACTGAAAAATAACAATGTTCTAACTAATTAGAGGAAACCTATAACCTACGAGTTTTGCTCATGGAAAGTAAAGTTAATACTAAGTGCTCACCCCTCACTGAGTGAGATTTTGGTTGGAAATTGATAACTAAATATTAGACTAAAGACTGCAAATCCTGGCACTGCTCAGCACTAGCCAGTGAGGTTTGGAGAAAAGCACTGGTAATGTTGCCAAGAGATGGTGGAGGTGTGGGAGCTCGTGAGCCAGCTGCCATACATTGGTTGTGGATTTTGAACCAATATCATTAGGAGGAAAGGGGTTTCAGCTGGCAAGAGCACCTGACACTTCTGAAAGCATTAGGAGAGGTGACATTGCTTTGGATTGCACACAGCCACTCGAGCTTTCAGAGAGTAGGTACACAAGTTCCTTCACATAATGGGATTTAACACTAGAAAAAGGAAAGGTCAAAACTTAAGATTTCTGGTTTTGTGCTATAAAGCAATTCGTATATCTCTAGCTCTACAGAATTATAAAGAAAAAGCATAATGAATTTATTTTTTTCTGGCGTGGTAAAAATACCTAGAATTTTAATGTGAAGAATATTTAAAACTTCTGATATCTATAAAGATTAAAATGTTTGTTCTAAAAGATAAATGACTGGCATTTGGCTGCCTTGTGACTTCCTCATAGTGTGATTACCCAGATAAAAGAATATGGAAGTGTCAGTCATCTGAGAGAGCTTCACGCTTCTCCTGCGTTAATCCTAAATGATGCACACCAGGCATCACGCGGCTCTCTCCTGCAACGTGCACAGTCCCTTTTCATTGCAAAGGTGTTGCCATTGTTGATGACACCATTTTCTTTATTTACTGTTGTCCTTACAACAGATAAGGTGCTTATCAGTTGATTATAACCACCAGAGTTGCCTGGGCAATGCTTCTCCCTCTTCTTCCTTCTCCTTCCAGCCCATGACTTCACATTGTTTTCTGGCCCCTGTGAGAAGGCAGAAGGCAACTGTGTATGCTCCAGTAGTGACGCAACGGTCTTTACCTCTAGTGTTAGAGAGTTCTAGAAATATAGTCAAAGTTTTCTGTAATGTCAGGGTCAGACATCAGCCTGGGATTCCTCATGTGGAGGTGAGAATAATAAATTTCATAACAGGCTATGATGAGGGGAAACTACACAGAGTCTTCAAAACCATCAGCACAATGGTTGGCTTTTGGCATGTGCTCTAAAAACAACCTTTAGGGGTGAGGAGGTTGATTGCAAGCCATCTTCCTTGTTTGTTTGATGACTATGTTTGCTCCTTTCAGGTCATAATCTATAAACAGCTTTGTTCATTTCTTCCCTAGATGTATGTCTCCCTACAAGTCTCAAATAGGTAGCCTTCTAGTTTCCCTCTGTGTGTGGGCCTCCAGCATCAGCTATCTCTTGCTGACTTATTTCCCTTAAACTTTTGTTTGCATAGGTACACAAAGGTGACTGAACTCATTCACATGTTTGACACTATTTTAAAAAAGATTTTATTATTACATTTAACTATGCATATGTATGTATGTATGTATGTATGTATGTATGTATGTATGTATGTATGTGGGCATGTGTGAGTGTAGTACCTATGGAGGCCAGAAGAGGGTGTCAGATCCCTTGGAGCTGGACTTGTGAGCTACCCTATGTGAGTGCTGAAAATCAAATCTGTTCTCAAAGCGCGGTGTGTGCTCTTAACCACTGAGCCATCTATCTCTCCAGCTACACATGATGTGTTTCATTCCATATTAATATTATAGTTACTTCTTCCTTAGTACAGACGACCAAAGTTTTGTACATTTGTACCACAACTCAATGGAACCCATTGAAGTGTCCATAACTCAGGTGACTCACACTAATAGTTTTACCTAGAAAAAGTTACAAGTCAGGTGCTTTTTGCATTGAACCATCTTTCCCCCTGTAAACATATATTCAGCTTGATTCATGGCTTACATATTCTGGCTTCATTTTCTGTAGCCATAAATCAGAAAGTTCATATTCCTCTACTACATTTGGACTTGGCGTTTGTTTTGTAGTCATTTTTTTTTTTGTCTGTAGATCAGGATGATATGGGGGTGAGCTAAAGGAGGGAGGATGTGTTCCCAGGCAACAATGAGAAAGATGGTGGTGGTACCCCAAGGTAGCGTACTGGTCAGAAATCTGCTGAGTTCTCATAGGTTCGAGGACAGTTTTATAGATAAGTGGTTGGTGGCCACAAACCTTGAAAACACTGCCAGTTTCAATATTACAGAAATTCACTCTGTTGCTCAGTTGTTTTAAATAGTCAACTGTTGAGTCTTTGGCTACCCCTGTGTGTAGAGTAAGAAGATAATTGCTCTGATCCCAGGGTGAACCATCTGCTGGTACAAATTGCTCTGCTCTCTGCTTCATTGAAACACTTGTGTTCATTATATTATGTTGAAATGTTCACGAGATGTGGTTTATACTGAGCTGTGTTTCTGGAAAATTTGATTCTATAAATGGGCAGGAGACTCTTAATTGCAATGGCTCGTCTCTCTTTCTCTCTGGATTTCTAAGCTGCTTTTCTGATTTAATATGGGGCCCTAGAGAGTCAATATCTGCAATAGTGGTTGATTACTGATGTCTGATCAGATACAGCAGTGACCATCTAGATTTATAGCACTCAAGGTGCTCCAAATCCTGTTTCAGAAACAGACATTCCTGAGTTCTTGTATTTGAGAAATGCCTATCTCACTTTATCATACAGTTCTCGTTGGTGATGCTGCTCTCAGATGGCTCAGTTACAGCTGTGCCCACCCAGGCTCACATTTGTATGACAGCACAGTAGGGGCACAGGAAGATATGATAAATGCCCATTCTAGTGGTTTTCAGTGTTGATGTGCATATCTGTTACTCTTCTTGTTGCTGTGATAAAAAGCCCGACAGGAAGCAACTTACGACAGCGTCATGGTTTGTTTTTCTGTTACTGTGATAAACACCACAGCAGAAAAACAACATAGGGAAAACAGGTTTTCTTTCTGCTTATACTTGCAAGTCAATATCCATCATTGAGGAAAATCAGGAAAGGCGCTCAAGTCAGGAACCACGGAGAAAAACTGCTTACTGGCTTGATCACCCTCTTGTCCAGCAAGCTTTCTTTACAAATGTCTTTAATATTTATTTTATGGGAATGACTTTTTTTTACTGTGTGTATTTCTGCATAGGCATGTATGCCTTGTGCCCACAGAAGTCAAAGAGGGTATCAGATCCCCTAGAACTGGATTGAGTGCTGAATTGAAGCCAGATCTTTTGGGAGAGGATCTAGTGCTCTTAAGCACTGAGATATTTCTTTATCTCCCATCATCCATCTTTCTTATGCAGTCCAGGGATGGTGCCACTCACAGCAGGCTGAGCTCTATCTGCCATATCAATTATCAATCAATACAATTTCTCATAGACAGACATGATGTGGTGCTTTGAATATGCTTAGCCCATGGAAAGTGGTACCATTAGAAGTTATAGGAGGTGTAGCCTTGTTAAGCGAAGTGTGTTAGTGTGGAGGTGGGGCTGTGAGGTCTCATATTTGGCCAGTGTGATCCAGAGCCTCCTCTTGGCTGCCTGCTGAAGAAGAATCCTTCTGGCTGCCTTTGGATCAAGTTGTAAAACTCTAAGCTCCTTCTCCAGCACTATGTCTGACTGCATGGTGACATGCTTCCCACCATGATGATAATGGACGGAACCTCTGAAACTTTAAGCCAGCCCCAATTAAATGATTTTTAATTGGATGTTATGGTGGCCATCGTGTCTCTTCACAGCAATGAAACCCTAACTAAGACACATGACCACAGGACAATCAGATGGAGGCAATTCTTCAATTGAGGTTCTCTCTCTGCCAGACATCTCTAGGTAATATCAAGTTGATAATAAAAGCTTACCAGCATGAGGAGAAAGGAATGACTTTGACTTATGTTTAGAAGGGACACTTATGTAGAGAAGGCCGCAGAAGCACGAAGCAGCTGGTCGTATTGACTCTACAATCAAGAAGCAGAGAACAGGCAGGAAGTGGTCCTAAAAGTTCCTCTTCTAAAGCAGCACTGTCAGCTAGAGGTCAAGTGTTCAGACATGAATCTAAGGGGCACATGTCACATTCGAACCCCAGTGGTGAGCTAACATAAGTTTAATGAGTGTGAGGGTGTGAGATGGAATGTTTTGGGATCGTTGGTTTTTCTATGTCTCACTACCACACAGACTTGGAAAATGTCACAATGTGGGAGAGCAGAATGGCTTAAGAGAGGGGTCAAGACAGATCCTTCAGTGAACAGACATTAACATTTATAGGAGTTTTTGGTTCTCTTTTCAGGCTTATTAGAAGCAGCAGTGAAGACAGACAAGAGATAGTTCATGAAAATTAACCCGTTCTGTCTCAATTTTTTAAACATAATATAAATTTATCTAACACTAATGTATTTATCCTTGGGCTATAATTTTTGTGTTAATGTGTGTACATGTGGGGGGACACATAGACATCTGTGTATATGGGTATATAAACATGCATGCTGCACATATGCATATATTTGTGTGCATCTGTGTGCCAGACAGTAACCTTCGGTTTCAATCAAGAACCACTCACCTTGACTTTTTGAAACTGGTTCTCTCCTACCTGTTTCTATTTTCCCAGCACTGGAATTATATTCATCTTTTCACATGTGTTCTGGGGATTGGATTTAGGGTCTCATGCTTCCATGCAAACACAGACAGAATGGCAGATACACTCCTATTGAATGTCCCAGTGACCTCTTGAGACCTGTTGACACTGTGTGGATATCAGGGAACCTGGACCTAGAATGCTGGGATGTTCCCACCTGTGCTCAGGAGACTCACATACAGAGACTATTTCTTTAGGTAGAAATATGTTTACCAATGATGGTGCAAATCCTGGGGACAAGACCGAGGGTGAGTCAAGTCAGATCCAGACAAGAGGACGTGGCCAATAGGTGTTCTCTATATTCTGTAGGAGGCCTTGACTAGGTTTGGAGGCAGTTAGGCTCCTGTGAAGTAAAAATAGCTTTAACTCCCTCCTTTATTTTCTGAGTGGCTTCAGACAGCCAGAAACAAGAGCGGAGCTATTTATTTGAAACATCTCTTCTCCGTCTTTCTTTCCTCCACCCTTCATCAGTTTGATTCCCTTTTTATTATCATTATTTATGTTTTGTATAACTAGAAAAATAATTTGTCATAGATTACATCTTATTTGCAAGAGGCTCTGGTAAGATGGCAGCCAGGCACATACAATATATCATAATTTAGCAGGCTCTGTTGTAACTATACTGAAGTAATGGTGGAAAAAAATACATATAAACAAGTCTGTGGACAGATTTTGAATGATCCAGTAATTTTGATTTATACTTGGTGTTTGATGGAACTGTATTAGCAGTTAAAGTCAATGGCTAAATGATTCCCAGCACAAAATGATCCAGAAGTACAAAAGAAGCCTTCCAACTCCTTCCTTAGCGAGCTGAGCTCCCAGCTCAGACAGGCAAAGTGCACAGTAAATTGTAGGCCTGGTTGTCATTCTTAACTAACAATTCCACCCAGTATGCTCTAGCTAGGTAATTTGTCCACTATGCTTTTATGAAGCAGTAAACACCAGCTTAATTCCGTTGGTTTTCCTGGAGCAAATTGCCTCATCTCTCATATGTACTACCGGGAAGGAGTGAGTTCCCCACCTCTGATAGCAGTCAGCTCTGCTTAGCAAACTGTGGGAACTGAGACTTGGTTAAAACCATCTCTCATGTCTGTCAGTGGCATGGGGAGCTGCCCACCTTGAGGCGTCCTGGCCTTTCAAGTGACCTCATCGTAAGGACTCCCACAGTCCTCTAGTTCTCTTCCCTGTAACAGCCATTTGCTGTTTCTATGTTTCTGCCATGGTTTTTCTATTACAAAGAAGTAAGGGATGAGTGAGTTGGAAACCAAAACCAGCCTACTAATGACCAATATTAATAGGAAGAGAGAAACATTGCAGACTTCAGTAAAGAGGCTCCGAGCATCCAAGCAGAACATGCAATTAGGTCAGCAGACGCCAGCTCAGCAGCATCCGAGAGACTGATTTCTGCTGCCTTACTCAGTTGACTCATTAGCTATGGGCAAGTTCTGTGTGTGTGTGTATGTGGCATTCACTTGTTTATTTTGAAATACTCAGGATTGAAACACATGCAAGCCAGGGAAAGGTTCTGCTGTTAAGCTACATCACTACCCTCTTTTAAATACAAGGATACGTTAATTGTCCAGACTGGCCTTGAACTCTTTACATAGCCCAGAGTGCTCTGGAATGCTCCATGCTTTCCCCACAAGCTCCTGAGTGCTGGGATTCTAGGCATACACCACTGAATCTAGTACTCTGGGGAAGTTGTCATGCTTCACAGCACATGTCTTAGCCAGAAACAAATCCAGAGATTGCAGGTATGAAGAAAAGAACATCCAGACAGATGTTTGATGGCTACAGAGCACATGGGAAAATGAGTAGATTTGAGCAAATGCTTCCTGGGGTATCACTATTGGAGTAGCCACACAGGGAACTTCTCTCAGTGTGTGGGTATGTACTACAAATAGTCTTTGGCCATTTTCAGACTGCAGTCAGACCTCGCACATCCCCACTGGTTTTCATTGCTGTGTTTTGAATCAACGAATACAAGTTTTGACATTGTCATTCATTTCAAATGAGTTATTATAATTGCCTGATCATTTATTTACTCAGGAAACAATTACTGTGCTTTCACTTTTACTAAACGTCATGATGATCATCAGGGATGAAATAAAAAGAGCCTAACCACTGTCCTCCAAGAACTCAAAGCCTAGTGGGAGAGACAAGCATGCACATAGACCTTGAATGGCAATGATTACCATAATACGTGTGAATAATAGGTATGATAATAGCTAGTTAGGTATAAGCAGGGTCACTGGGGATGGACCCCTCCCTTACAACCAGCAGTTTGTAAACCTAGAGAACAAAACAACAGGATTACTGGTCAAAGAATGGGATCTGAGTTGAATCTCTGGCTCTGGGTGGAGACATTACAATTTAACTGTCCTCTAAATCATAGGCTATACAGCCTTTCTGGTAAAGAGCAAAGATATACCATTGTCCCCTCCCTTAGAACTAGTCCAAATGGGTTTGCCAAGCACCTGGCCAAGACGTTTGAAGGAAGAAAACCATCTCTTCTAGATACTTTAGTAAACAGTACAAATCCAATTTAAACATGTATGACCATACAGTAGTAGTCCTTTTGGCCTGCTCTCACCAATTGGCAGTGCACTACACAGTCATTTCTCTGGCAATGACTCTCCTCTGCACAGTTCTCTTGGACCATTCCTGATACACTCTGACCCCTTGAAAGTGTTTTCCTCCATAGCAGTCTCTTTGGAACTATTCATTCTCCGTGGACTCTTTTACCTTCAGTGGTCTCTCTGGCCACTGTCCCTTCTTCCCCTTGAAGATACCTACTTTATCCTGTAATAAACAAACCTGGCCTCTGTGTGGTGCTCTGAGCATCTCATCTGAGTTCTTTCCACAGAGATCACAAGGTCTGGAGATCTAAAGGAAGATCCTCACAACCAGAACCAAGAAGCCCAAGAGCAGCAAGGAGAAGGCAAACTCCTTGAGAGTCAAGAAAGAGTTATAAGAACAAGTGGCATTTGCATAATCCCCTGAAGTAAGGGGAGTTTGCAGGGTTGGTTAGAGGGTTGCTATAGAGGTGGCAGAAGAGGTCTAGGAGGACATCGCTGACTAGTTGCTGTTTTCAACATGAGCAGACAATGCATCATAGCAACACAACTATTATTTCCCATGGACTCTTCCACCCGTCTTCCCTCCAGGGTGGAAAGCAGTGGATGACCCTGGAGGTGAGGAGGTTGGAGTTCATTTTTGGAAAGGGCATCTGGAGAAGATGCGTGTGAGGCAGCTTCTCCTTGGAAGTGTATCTTCCACCCAGCCGACAAAATGCTGCCATTTAAGAAGACCCTAGCAGAGCTTTACTCTTTAATTTTTCTGCTCATTAAGCCTTCACTTCTGAGGTGTGAAAATGACTCTAGGCTGGTAATAAACTGCTGGGCAAGTCATTATTTTAAAAATGATCTTTCTCCCAAAGGGGTTGGAGTGTCACAAAGCACGGTTGCTCCTAGATCAGCTCCTGTAGGACGGTGAGTGTTCTGATGGATGTTTCAGTTATCATAAGAAGAAAGGGCTGTCTAGTTACAGCCAGGGAGACGAATGCCAAGTGCTCAGACCTACTCAATAATCACAATAGCCTATTTTTTGGAGAGGGGAGATGGCGCGTTTCAATGGGGGCAAATTACAGTATTGTTAACCTTCATAATAAAATGCAAAGGGAACAGAAGGGCACAGAAAAGATCCAAGGAGACAGAAGTCAGTCGTCTTTCAGGTTTCGTGGTTTTAAAGAAGAGACCTTGAATGAGCTGGAATAATACTGTTATTAAGAATAAAAATAAAAAAGACCTCCAGGAGCATTTATCTTTTCTTTTGAGAGAACTGAGTTCTGCAGACAGCACCTCTCAGCTTTGCTTTTGCATGAGGTGCTCATTTCACCATCAAATAAGTGATGGGCAGAATAGTTTCCCCTGACTTTCCAGAGACTGTGAGTCCCAGACCTTCAGAACATTAACTTTCTATGTTCGGTCTTAATCCTCTCCCCATTTCTATCCTGTCCCTTCTTTGTTTTTGTTTTTTTGTTTTTTCTTTTCTTTTTCCATTTTTCTTCCAAGTGACTATTATAATCTCCCATGGGCCACATAACTTGTCATGCAACCCCAGCATTCCTTTTCAAGTGAAGCGCGCCAGGATCTATTGATTTTGAAAACTTTTTGATCATACTATAGAGCCCATTTGGGACAATTACAGAGCCTCTTATTGCTGCCTATTTGTGGTTGTGGAGTAAGTAGCAGGGAGCAAGGGACAACTTGACTGTGCATCAAATGTCATTCTTAGGACACTGTTTCTCATCTGTCATTTTGCTGTCAGTGTCAGTAGGAGTGGTCACGGAAACTTAACTCCATGCTGGCCGCTATAGTGCATGTGTGAGAAAAGTTCTGTCTCCCTCAGGCAAAGCTGGATCTTTGACTCACTACAGAAAACAATTCCAGGATGAGACAGTATAAAATAGATTTTAAGGCTGCGATGAAGAGATTTTTACATGGATTTGCCCATGGACATTAATAGCAGGAGGTCCTTAGAAAAAGGACAGCACCCATCCAAGAGTGAGTGTGGGCCTCTCAAGGGAGAGACACACTAAAAAATAATCTTAGCCATTGCCATATGTGCTGACTAATCCTTCTGCTAACTTGGCACAATTTAGAATAACCTGAAAGAGGGGCCACCTAATAGTCTATTTGGAGAGAGCCCACCCCACTGTGGGTGGCACCGTTCCTGAGCAGGTGGCAATGAATTGTGTAAGAAAAGCTGAGTAAGTCCTGGGAAGCAGGCCAGAAAGTAGCATTTCTCTATGGTTTCTGCTTCACTACCTGCCTCCAACTTCCTGCCTCTGACTTCCTTTTACAATAGATTGTAAGCTGTAAAATAGAAAATAAACCCTTTTCTTCCTGCCCAGGTTAGTTTTGACCAGTGTTCTACCACAGCAACAGAAAGCAAATTAGGACATCACATGTTTGGATTTTGTAGCTCCTGAAGTTATTTTGTTCAAAGGGTTTCTAAGGAATCTCCTTGTACCCCCATTTTTATTTGGTAAAACCATAGAGTACAGGGACTCACAAGTGAGTCAAGACTTCTTTAAAACTGTAAGTGAAGAGTATAGTCTTACTTGTGAGACTCTCAGAAAACTGCAGGTTTATGGCTGAGAAGGAAGATAGGTCACACTTGAAAGGCATATATATTTAGGCCCTCAGCATACGTAATTCTTTGTTAGTTTATCACCCTCACTCAAGACATTTCTCTATGCAGACAACCTCATAGCAAGTTTTGTCAGTTGTGTTGGGATCCATAACTTTCAGCTGTTGAGAGACTTCAACCAGACTCTGGGGTGAAGGACTGTTTCCTTAGCCTGTGCCCTCTTCATTTTCCCTTTATATTCATTCTCAGGACCACCCACTCATCCGAATCAACCAAGGAGCACTCTGATAGGGAAGCCGAGCTGTTTGATGGCAGACAGAGAGGGATGGGGGCCATACAAGGAAGTATTTTTCTGGATTCAGCTGCAGCTGTGCTCCAAGGGAACCTAGTGACTGCTCAGGCTGTCAGCAGAAAGTGGGGTTGTCCACATGGTGCTGCTGGTGATGGCATGCATGCATAATGCGGGAGTCACTAAGGTTCTAAAAGGAAGGGCAGGAGGGTTGAATTCCCTGCAGAGAGTGCCTGGGATGAAGTCCAAGTTACGATTGTACCCTCGGATGTTGGAGATGCCAGCAGCATGCGATACCTTCTGTGGTATTCTGCAGGCACCCAGGGAGAAGCCACATGTGCTGCAAATGGCAAGTCCACGGGGGCTGGGCTATAGAATTGTTTGCCTTGATAAGTTCAGTCTTTCCTTGCTATCCCTCCTACTCCTTCCTCTTGGGATGGTAATGGCAGCACAACTCTGTGCCATTATATACTGGAAGGATGTAACATTCCGACTTCCTTGAGGCACACAGCGAAAAGATGGCTTTTACCCTCAGTGGAGACGCTGTTTTTGAACACTGCTGAAATACTTGGGACTTTTGGTTTTTAGAGTAAATTCGTTTTGTATTATGGGATGGCCATGAGCCTTTGGGGGTTTAGGTAGAATATTGTAGTTTGATTTTGAAATGTTCCTCACGTGCTCATTGTATGAGTACTTGGTCCCCAACTTGTGGGGCTATTCTTAAGAATCAGGAGCCTTTGAAACTCATGGAGTCAAGTTACGAGCGGAAGGCCTTTGAGGTTTTTGTCTTCCTTTGGTTCTGACTTTGTCTCCCTTTCCTGCTTGTTGTCATGTGAATAAACCTCTGTT